>NC_051215.1:29650919-29748419 GCF_015220715.1 Pygocentrus nattereri | reverse complement strand
TGCAAACAACACTCTCTCTCTGTCTCTCTGTCTGTCTCTCTGTCTGTCTCTCTTTCTCTCTCTTGCTCTCTCTCTGTAATTCCTTCTGTCTGTCTGTCTGAGCTCTAATCAATCATAAGACCCCTGGCATGGCAGTGTACTAAAGATCATGCGTGTTGAAGGTTCCTCGAGGAAGCGTTCAGCATGAACGGAGACAGTGTGTAGGAAAAGCAGTAGGGAAACTCCAGAAGAGACTATTTCATTAGCCTGATCAGCACTAATTACATTACATACCAGATTGACGTCAATCATCAGTTAGCAGAGGCCTACAAGCGGAGTGGAGGTGAAGTGCCGATGTATAGAGGGCACAGTCTGGACTGTAAAAGATTTAGGAGGTGAACTTTTGACTGGAAGTAACTCGACTTTGGACGATGTTTAGATCCGCGTTTTTGGATTCAGTGACTGCTTGCAGGTTAAGGATACGTAGTGATAGTGATTTCTGAGAAAAGAATGTATCTGTTTATTTTTATTTTATAGTATTTTCATGCTTGTTATATATCAGTTGGAATTGTGGTTGGTAATACAATCAGAATGATACAATCACAATTTTTTTTCTTTTTAGTATCTATGTAGATACAGCCAAGTGAGGTCTCCCAGTGGTTCAGACTTCAGAAGCTGAACTGAAGGCCTTACATGTCAAATTAACCACCCGCATACTTAGAAACCCACCATGGAATCATCAATCAATAATGTTTTGATTTAAAAAAGGTGGGACCATTTTTGTGACATAAAAACAACACTCTAGATCTTCTGAAAGTCCCAGATTTATGACTGACTAACACAGCACTGAAAATCCCATAGAGGATAGAACAGAAACAGCTTTATCATACTGATGGTAATTAGATAAGCAAAGCACATTTTTCTCTACAGTGAATTAAAAGGTTTTTGCATTAAGAACGGTTATGTAATGAGGTGTGACTGGGACATATATGTGAACAAAATTCAGTTGATGAATAACTGGAATACTTTATGCTTTACTTTTTGTACAGTACTGTGCAAATGTCAGATGCCACCCTTCATTTCTTTCATTTTCAGTCAAATGACTCTTAAGTAGAAGTTGTATTGTATTTTTGTATGTGTATTTTTCAGCATTAGGAAAAAAGCTGAAAAGGCATATATAACAGAAAATTACACAAAGGCCTCAAATACAATTTCAATTTAATTTACAGTTTCTACCCTTTGCCTTTATTACAGCTTCAGTTCTTCCAGTCTGCAGGGACATGTTTTCTCCAAAGTCATAGAAATGAGTTGCACTTTCTGCTTCTTAGAATCCAAGTAATTCCAAACATATTGAGTTATGTTGAAATCTGGACTCTTGGGTGGTCAGTCCATTGTTCTTAGAACATCAGCAGCAAATGTTTTTCCTTTTTTTGTCTTTGTAATATCTTCTTGACAGCAACACATCCTTTCAGATTCAAATCCTTCCTGTGCAGCGTGATTGTCTCTCAAAGCTATAAGTGCTGTTTATCTGATCGGGACAGTTTTGGTGGACTACCAGGTCTTTCACAGTTGTGAGGAGTCTTATTTTCTCTTTGTAAATCCTTTTTTTCACTTTTTTCCATTATCTTTTGACCCCTTACACTTGACATTTGACCTATACACAACATTTTCCCAGATTATGTTATGATTTGCTGTTATTTTCTTAGTTTGGACGCTGTAACTTTAAGACTGATATATGTAAAAATCTGTCTTATGATTGGTTCCCCTGTATTCAGCCTCATTTATAAAATAGTCTGAGCTGAAACATTCTTTATAACATCAGTGTAAATCTAAATAAGCTGTGTAGGCCTGGAGTCAGCAATGTTAAGAAGAGACAAGAGATATTTTCAACAAAAAATCAGACCATCTTGAAAGCCACAGCATTTTATGTCCATTTTATTGAAGTAAAGTTTCACCATTTTGGCTATAAGTATGTCACAGAATGTGCAAATGTCCTTGTAATGGCTAAAAATATAATATAAACTAAATGCAGACTTACTTTGCTCTGCTTTAAGCTTTAGCTCAGCTACAGTCCCTTTTCTCGTATCTCAAAAGTAGAATAGTTTCTTGTAAAATGTCGAAGCTGAAGTCAGCTTCTTGTTTGCCAGCTTTTTGTTTAAATTTTTCCGTTCCACCTAAAATGGTGCCTGAATTGCTGGAATTTGGAGCTATGTAGCTTACCATTTAAGGTGGAACTTGAAAATTCAAATAAGAAGCTGGAGAATGAGAAACTGACTTAAGCTTCATGGATTTTTTGTGTTTGACCATTTCTTATTGCTGATTAAACACATTAGGAAACCAACTAGACAGCTTACAAATGCAAATAAATCATCTCCATATTTTTGATGTCTGTCTAAAATCTTTGTCTTTTCCTTTTCATTAACTACTGACTAGGCGAGATTATTATCTGTGTTGCTAGCTAAAGTTGTATGACCAGCAGTCTGCCAACCTTCAGTCTTAAAGGTGAATAAGCAGTTATAGATATAACTCCAGCATTTAAGACCATGTATTATTAAAAACCTTTATTTTACCGCCAAGGAGGATTATTAGATTTTTACCTAATAATCTAATTCTGCTGTGGAGCCACCGCAGGGCAGTAAAATAGGCACATGAGGTTCTGGAGCCTCAATTTGCCCACCACTGATGTAGACTAAAATAGGTGGATATGTAAATATGTTGATTTTCATAACATTACAGAAACTGGTTTGCAACTTAGTTTCCATATATGAAGTGTATGTACTGGAAAATTAAGGGTATGTTTTGAAACATGTTTTCAAACTGTTTTATTCAAAGAAAGTGGGGGGATTTTTTCCCATGATATAAGCCATAGTCTCATTATTAACTGGACTAACCAGTGAGGCAGCAGTAAGCTCTCTTTAATCACCACATAAACTACATAAACTACATATCACAGAAGTTACAGTGCCTGAAAACAGCTGAACATGAATGGATGTCAAATAACTGTGGGTGTTACTGTACTTGCTTATAAAATAGCTTAGAAAACGTATAACTTGTAGTTTTTAGTTATAGTTGAGCATTTAGGTATGTCATACAATATGGCACTCATGTAAGAATGCTAGTGGAGCATAACAGTGCACTGTACTGCTTTGTAATGTTTTAATGCTTTGTGCTATTGTGCTTTGTTTTGTGCTTCAGTATAATGTACACCTGCTGTTTGTCTGTCTGAGTTGATCTTACATTTATTTGCCTGTTGCATGAGTCATTGTCAAAAGACTCTGCCAAGTCTGACAAACTTATACCTCCAGACACATAGGCACACACACACACACACACACACACACACACACACACATACTAAAATCAAACACATTGTGATCAGCGGGCCGAGTGTGTCATTAAAACAATACAACTCAGAACCTTGAAAGCCGGGACACAGGAACAGTTACAGGCTAGCACCTTTGAAGTCTGTAATTGCCTGACCTTTGAGTTCAGTGCTGAGAGGTTTGTGGAGGTAATGGTGGGGGACAAAACCCTGACCACTCCACAACACTGACCTAGACTGACCGGCCAATTGGAGGCACACCATCGCTGAGGGACAGCTAGTAGAGAACATGAGAGAGAGAAAAAAGACAATAGAGAGAGAAAGAGTGAGGTGAGAGAGACAGGAGGAGTGAACGTATAGACAGTATAGTAGAGTTGCTTTATACATTTTAGAATACTTACTCAATAAATTAAAAAATATATAAATACCATATTTCCAAGAACCACCATCAATTATTTTACACAAATATTTTAGAATCGGTGCCTGGCATGTAACAAACACGCTCATTAATAAACTCTAAAGAGAACCTGAACTAACTTCTTTACAAACCCTGAAGTTCCTACTAAGGCCTGAGTAGACTGATAAACCAATGTGGTGATCAGTTATTACTCTCAGCATTTCTGCCCTCATTTGAAGGATGATCAAACTTATAATCTCTCAGTAGTGGACATGTTTAGGAGTGATAAGTTTAGCACTTGTGTTTTATTGGAGTCCTGCTCAGGAGACTGTGGGAGCACCAGTGACCTGAAGCAGGTGGAGAGAGGAAAAAGTTAAGTTAATTTAAATGAAAGGTGAATTTTTCATGAAAAAAACTGTAGCAGTAACATTGAGAAACTCTCAAAGAACTTTCAATTTACCTTTCCAAGATTTATTGTAAACATATTCTAAATGTACTTTAAATAAATTCTGAATTATATTATGTTTTATGTATTGTAATGGAATACATTACTGAATAGGACATTTAGCACAGTGTATTCGGTATTGAGCCATGTGTGCGTGTGTGTCTGAGGTGATGTAGGCCTGCAGGAAGAGAAAGTGTTAAAAGAGAGAGAGAGAGAGAGAGAGAGAGAGTGAGAGAGAGAGAATGTCTCTTTTTCTGTATGGTATGTATATCTACACCTTTATGAACGTGTTTATCACAATAACCTTTGCTCTCATTCTTGCCCTGCCTTTGCATGAGTGAGTTTCACTGATGTCATGCTGTGGTCTTAAGTCATGACTGGCTATGCGGTTTGAGCTCTGTGGAGACTGAAGAGCTGGTAGAGTGAACCTGTCCCTGCTGATTCATAGCTGTCTTAATTCTTCTCGGAAGAATAGTAGAATAACGTGGCATCTGATCTTCTCTGCTATCTGAGACATATTCAGAAGAGAGAGCTTCATGTGTTGTTTTGAATGTCCCTGATCAGGGCTCATTCAAAGTGTCTAGATGTTGTTTGTGTGACTCACACAAGAGTCCTGTATAACGAAGAGTGCTGATGATGCATTTTTTAACCCAATTAGTTAGCTTTTGTGACTAATTACTTTTTCCGTTGTCTAATAGAATGTGTCACAGCATTAGTGTGTCTTTCTAGTGTTCTTGCTCATTATTAAAGGCCAGCTCTGTCTGGAATGCACACCAAACTCGAACGCCTGCACTGTTGTCTCAAAGATGCAAGTTTTGCACCCACAGGCAACGTGACGTCTCTGCATTTTACTCAGCTCTGTCTCCCCCTGCTCCCTCGGGGAACTTTGATGTGCAACACATTTCAATCATGTTCTCAGAATTGCGCTGCATATTAAAAACATTGTGAGTTTTTAGGTAGATTTTCAGTTTGTCTGTGTCATATCGCAACCTCTGATGTAACTGGATGGAAATTAACTGTTTTTTAAAAATAAAGCCTCTGCACTTATCATAAATATCCTTCTTGTTCCAGTCAGCAAATAAATGACGGGTTTGAATTATGTTGAAAAATGTGCGTATATATATATATATATATATATATATATATATATATATATATATATATATATATATATAGAGAGAGAGAGAGAGAGAGAGAGAGAGAGAGAGAGAGAGAGCAGTGGTGTGGACGAAAATGCCAAATGCCTTGTTGATGTGAGAGGTCAAAGGAGAATGTGCAGACTGGTTCAAGATGATAGAAAGGCAACAGTAACTCAAATAACCATAATTTTACAGGAGAAGGGAAAAACCTACTGTACTTTTAATGTAAATCAATGGAACCAGACTTTTTTGGTCATTTTAATTTAGTTCTTTTAGTCCATTCATCATATATATATATATATATATATATATATATATATATATATATATATACATACTTAAAAGAAAAAACATACATTATATATATATATATATATATATATATATATATATATATATATATATATATATATATATATACATATATATTTAAAGAAAAACCATCAATTATTATCTATTTCTGAATCACAGAGCCCTGACCTCAACCCCACCGAACACCTTTGGGATGATTTAGAACAGAGATTGGTGTCTCAATAATTTTGTCCATATAATGCATACATGCTTTTCATTGGACAATGACAATGTATATATACACACATACTGTCCAATGAAAAACAAGTATCTTCAAAATGTTAAGTTTACAGGAGAGGCCAAAACATTCTTTACTTTCAACGTAGGTTAATCTAAAGAAATATTATTCCAAGCAATTGTGGAGCATTTCTATTGGTCTATTCATCACAAAATGAATATAATGTAACAAATGTGTGGAAAATAAAAAAAAATTTGTGTGTGTGTGTGTGTGTGTGTGTGTGTGGCTGGGGGAGTGGGGGGGTTTTTTGTCTAAAAAAATCCTTATTCTTGTTAACAAAAATGATGCATATGTGCCGTGTTTGTCCTGCATATTGGTGTTATGTATCTTTAAAAACAAAGTGTATCTCAAAAATCTAATCTTTACAAGTGACTAAAAATATGTAACTTTTAACTTTTAATGTAAGATTTTTTTCTTTATCGTTTTAGACATTTTCTATCAATACAATCTTTAAAAGGCTGCTGGCATTTTCAAATGATGTAAAAACAAACACTGAAAAACTAGAAATATTTAAACATCAATTTAAAAAGCATTTAGCTCAGTTGTTGTTGTACAGTGTTTGAACTATGAGGCTTTTAGCAAGGTGATCTCGATCAAGGCTGAAAGTAATCTGTTTCCTAGCGGAACACAAAGTCAGTGCATGTGATTGTTTGTTTTTGCACATGGTTCCGCTGGGGATCTCCCTCTTTCCGTTTTTTGTGTGTGTGTTTTTGTGTTCTGTGCGTGGGAGTGGGTGTGTGGCCCCGTCTCCTCTGCATCCACACTCACACACGTGTCTTTCTGTGTGGTTGAGAGTTTCCCAGAATCAGGCTGTGACAGCCTTGAGGTCACAGCAGACAAACACACACTGAGCTGGTCGAGTGTTAGACAGTCACAGGGCTGAGGGAGCTATGCAGGAAATGAACTTACAGCTATGGCCTCATCTTTTCAGACCCTTCAGAAAACTGACACCATCTTCTTTCAAAGCCACCAGAATGAATCATTTCTTAGATGGAACAGCCTGTGAAGCCTCCAAAACTCTAGAACAACAACTATAAAACATGTACAGTGAGTAGACTGAGGCCTTATTTCAGCCATAAATCTTCTTATAGTATGAGTCAAAGATTTCTACACCTACTCTTCTTTATTTTCGCTTTATACCTTATATTTTCAGTGGTGAACCATGACTATTAGAGCTAGGTCTTTAGTTTAGTCTGTGCATGTTAATAGTGACCTAGAGACAGTGCAGAATCATGAACATTTTACTTATCATAACTTAAAACCTATATGTATTGCAGAGGTGGACGAAGTACACAAATCATGTACTTGAGTTAAAGTAGAGACACCCAAGGTAAAATATCACTCCAGTAAAAGTAGAAGTTCTTACACTAGAACTCAACTTGAGTAAAAGTACAAAAGAATTTGCCTTCAAATGTACTTAAGTATTGAAAGTAAAAGTAATGTCTCTAATGTCGTTTTTATCATTTTTGCAACAATCATTTTAGGTGAAAATCCTCCAGTGTCTCTCTTGGTAAACCAGTATTTTAATAGAACGTCATTAATTAGTGACGCTGATGTCTATTAAAATGATCATAAGCACAAAACACTGAAGGTAAACAGTTTCCATCAGGGAGAACTGAGTGGCTCTGAAATCACTTTTACAAACAAGTTTCAGTTTAAGATTAATTTGTAAATTAGTTACAAGCTGAATAAAAACTTGCTTTAAACTCAGGATCACAAAGAAGTTTTCCTTTACTATGTTGATCTGTAGGTCTCTGTTCATAAACATAAACTAACCGACTAAATTACTA
Source organism: Pygocentrus nattereri (assembly GCF_015220715.1). Lineage (NCBI taxonomy): Eukaryota > Metazoa > Chordata > Actinopteri > Characiformes > Serrasalmidae > Pygocentrus > Pygocentrus nattereri. The sequence continues at coordinate 29,740,758 of NC_051215.1, read as the reverse complement.
TAAAATGAAAGTGTTTGTATGAATTCAGAAAAAAAGAAACATGACAGTCACGACTGCATGTGTGGACATATTTCTATATTGTGGTCTATTTACAGGTTAGGTTAGTTCCATCATTGGTGTTCTTGCTTTGCACTTCTGTTTTGACATGTTACGTTTTTATACACACAAAAACCACAAGGAATGACAGATTTCTCAAAATGTAGTGGAGTAAAAAGTCAGATATTTGACTTTGAAATGTAGTGGAGTGAAAGTAAAAAGTCACCCAAAATGGAAATACTTAAGTAAAGTACAGTTACAGAAAAAACTACTTAAGTACAGAAACGAATTACATTTACTTAGTTACTGTCCACCACTGATGTATTGCAAATTTCTACTAGCGCCCCATGTATTATGTTAGTATAAGTCAGCAGTGGTACATGTGAACATTTTCTGGATCCAGTTTAGATCAAACATTTGAAACTTGTAAAAGGCCTCCATGTTTTATTTATAGCCTGTGAAAGACAATAACATGTATACATTGTGTCATTTTACAGTGTTTCTTTTAGTAAAGCGAAAGCTTTATAAAGCTGTTGTTGTTTTCCTTTTCAGATATCGAATGTAGGACGAAGGCCTAGTGTGACATTTTTCTCATCATCCATAGTAAATGAAGAAGTGACTGGTCGATCCCACTGTCAGTTCCTAATTATATTGGTGGCTAATCATATGTGTAAGGCCTTCAGTTCAGCTCTTGAAGTCCCAACCAATAGGAAAGCTGACGTAGCTGTATCTCTATATGCCACAGAGAAAAAGACCCCAGTTGGATAATTTTCTGTTGGGTGTTTAAAGATGGTAATATGACTGAAGACTGATTGGGGGAGGCAGGCAAACTCTGAGAACTTGGGCCGAAGTAGCTAGAAGTAGGTTGTCTGTAGCTAGAAGGCCAGACAGACCCCCCGCTCCCGCTCCCGCCCCCCTCCACCCCCACCCCCATAGCCCATAGCTGTAGCAGGACTGATGTAGGACTGAAGAACAGGAAGGAGATAGGGTGGAGGTCAGGACTGCAAACACTTTGTCACAGGAATGGATGGTGAGGATATGAATTTATATGACATTAGATTGGAAGAAGGAGGGGTTTCAGGCATGTTCCTCCCCCAAACGTCAGTTATAACTTATAGCGTCAGCCTTTAGATCAGAATGGCTTTATATGCTGAAAAAACATGTTCGTTCACCTGCCTCAAAACTTTTCACCGCTATTGTCTATTCAAATGCACTTCATTCTATATGGCACATGGACTTGCATTGTGTTATGAATTAAGTAAGAGCTGGTTATGACTCAGAATGTTTCAGAGTAGAACATGGTGTGGCTCTGTTAGCCTCTCCATATTAACACACTCTAGTCCCAGTGTGTGTGAGTGTGTGTGTGTGTGTGTGTGTGTATAAGGCATACACGGCTGTTGCTTACACCTGATAAGGGCCATTGTGATTGTGAAAGGCTACTGGTGTGCACCGAAGCACGTATCTTTGTTTTTGCTGCTTTTGAAAAGCACTGGGAGATTGTTCATAATGGTGTGGTTGTGCTTGAGGGAACACACCCATACACTCATGTGGAGACACAAGAACACACACACACACACACACAGTTCTCTAGAATAAGCATAAATGCACAAGAACAAACACAGACATTTGGGCTCACTCACTCATTTTTAAGAGGAACTTTTGAATTGAAACTTGTGCCTCGACCCGCACAGTCACATGAGTGACTGGATAAACTGATCACATCAGTGATAACCTCAGCACTTACTGAAAGCTAAACAGCCTGATATGCCCTCACACCACAAGACTGCACAGCCTATTTGATGACACTTTCACAGACAAAGACGTCCAGACAATCAATGTAAGCATAAGCTCTTATCTTTGAATAAGTCAGCTAGTGTGAGCTAAATGTAACCTTAGTTGTTAGTAATAATAATCATAATATTATATGCATTATTTCTCAGACACTCTGTTGAGAACGCAGATTCTAAACTTTCAGTTCGTTCCACATGTTCGTGTTTATGTTAATATACATAGGTAGAAGTAGATTATAGTATTCTATTTCAATTTAACTTGAACCATTCTACATAACACTGACATAACCATTTTACCATTAAAGCTAATAGTCATGACAGATACTGTGACAGTTAACATATGACATAATCTTTCAGGATGTCAAACTGTTATTACCAGTAAAGGTAAAATGCTACTGTTATTTTAGCTAACAAATCTGTCATAACAACACATGGCAGCATGTGGCATTTCCCATGATATACTTATGTGAAATGATTCAAAATTATGTGAAAATTGCGTAGCAGAATTCAAGTAAATGTTTGTGTTTTGTCATTTTTCTGTAAATTTTTGATGCTGAGACAAAAACAATTTAAGTTGCAAGTTCAAACCTGTTAATACAGAATGTAACTTGCCCAAAGATTTAATGCAAATTACAAAATACTGTAAAAATGTCTGTAATTTTTTGCCCATCTTTATATAATAGAATTATGTTTGTATGCAAACTCTGTAAATATGATATTAATACTCTTATGTCAATGTTTTGATGGAAAACAAATTGGTTAAATCTCCATGGTGAGTGCAAAGTTGTAGTCAGGAGTTTAGGTAGTAGATATAGCTATAGCTAAGTGTGCTCTCCAATAGGTTAGGACTTCAGGAGCTGATGAGAAAGCCTAATGCAATAGATTGACCATCGGAATAATTAGGAACTAACAGAAGATTCAACCAATCATGTTTTAATTTGGGACCAGTTATGTGAGAGTAAGATCACTCTAGAGTTTCAGTCAACTGTGAATCAATGACTATGATTAGATGCAGCAGCCTAATATAATAAAAGGCCTCTTAACTAAAGAGCCACTGTGAAACTGCTACAACATAAAACTTGGTTTTATGGTAACATATTACCATAAAAATGGTAATATGTCACAAGCTTGACATGTCACAATATTCACAATATGTCATACAAGCTTGAAGTAAAACATCTAATGTCTCTTAGAAGCTTCAAATGTCTGTGTTTTTGTCCTGATCTGTTAAAAATATTCATGCAAATTGCTTGTTGTCAACAGACTATTAGAATCCCATAAGGACATTAGCAGAGGTGGATGTTTCCTCATGTTTTCACTGAGGAAGTGAAGGCCTAGCTCTAATAGTCATGGTTATTGATTGCTTAAGACCCAGTTTACACTGTAGTCCACATAGTCTCTGAATACTACTAAGCCTTAGTCTGTAACAAGCATGGAAATGTAGGGGTTAAACAGGGTTAGAATATGAATTGCAAGATGGAAAATAGAAAATGCCATGGGTTATAAACAATGTAGGCGACAGAGAAGAGCCTCACAACTTTCAGCATAGCCAGCAAGGAAAGGAAATGACATCGCGTCACAGCATCCTGCTGTGTGCTGCTTCCTCGTGGCATCTTTCCAGGCCACAGCAGGAAGATGTGGGAAACAGAAGGCTGGCTGATTGACAAGCACAAAAGGGCATACCACAACAGAGGTCTAGATTTTAATGGGTCTGAGGGTGTGTGTGTGTGAGACAGAGCGAGAACATGAGCGAGGGTCGGAGTGAATGAGCCAGTGCGAGTGCAGGTTATGGTGTTTTTCACATGTCTCCCTTTTATGTAGTTTTGTATTAAGGCTGCACATCACTTGCAAAACTATAGTGCTGTGATTGAATTGCTGCATAGTGTGATGGCGATTTGCTTTGCAATACATTAGCAATACTCTGATGAATCAATAATGAGACACGGCTAAAGATCGGCTGACATTTTGGCTGAGATCCTTTATTTTTGCTGCATTATATGAAGACTTTGATTCATTTGAAGCTGTGATCGATGTTGATTCTCACAGCACCAAGCCTGTCACAATGATTCCATATTTGGCCCATTGCAATTATTTTAGCTGAACACTATTATTTTCCACATTTGCAAGTTTTCACAACCACACATTTGCATCACAATAAAGACATTTGGAATTGGGTGTGTTTTGATCTGTTGGGTTAGAGCAAATATTTGTAAATAAGTGAGAGCAGATGCTTTTACTGAGACACAAGACAACAAGTTTTAACAAAATAAAAGCCAATTTCTGACTTCATGTTATAACACTGTTAGAGGGCAGTGAGCAGTGTTAGTCTATTTGAGCTGTCATAAGCTAATAAAGCCTCTTTCACTCTCAAAACACAGAACACCAAGATACTTTCACCAGAAATGCTCTGTCTTTACAGTTTTGTCAGGAGACTCGTGTTCATACATGCCATAAAAATCCATATATACAGGAAGTGACAATGAGCACAAATAGCCAAGAGTCTCTCAGTTCTGAATCAAAAACTCACTCCCACTTTTTCTCTCTCAAAAACCGAAAATATGACCATAAGTACACAAACCCTCTACTTTGCTGTCCATGCTGTGCCACATTTCGCACAGAAGCAGCCATGCATGTGTTCAGCCATGCATGTGAATCACATACAAAATACTCCTGTGGTAATAAATAACTAAACTAAAAAATTCAACTGCAAAAAGAAACATGGAAACATTGGGCCTCATTCGCCAACCATTCTGAAGAAGAAATTTCTTCTTAAAACCCATTTACACAGTTTTACAAAGATTCTGATATTCACCAGTGTTTTCTTATTTGAGATTTGTTTTTAGGTAAGAACAGAATCCGCACACCACACTCAAGAGCACAAAGGTGTGAACAATGCTGTGGTCTTAGAACATGTCATGAATCTGATGTAGACTTTTCTTAGGATCTTTCTCAAGAACAAAACTAAGAAAAAAACTCAAGAGGGTATTGGTGAATGTGGCCCATTCATCTTTGTCAGCCGTAATCTAGATGTCACTCTATTTCCCAGTAATATATTGGCCTTTGTTCACACATGAGCCCTCTCAGTAATTTCCCAGGTATTCTACTAAGCCTCATGCAGAAAATTGCACAGGTTGATTTAACCTAAAAAGTGAGTACAACTTCTTTTATATGACAAAACAAAACCAATAAATGAACGCACCCCATGACTGAAGCAGAAAAAGCTTCAATCAATATAATTAACATTACTGTAGTTTTGAAACACACGACATTTAATCAAAAATAGCATTTACAAAAGTAATGAATAGGGACATGGAATAAACTGGCTTCAACAGCAAAATTCTTGATCCTTACTTCCTGAAAGACATGATGTTAGGCTGTAGAAAATCTTCATGCTCCTGTAAAATTAGCGAAAATGAGGACAGCCAAATGATTGCAGTAGTCACCCCCTTTCTTTGAAAGACAGATGCATGATTAGTCAATAAAAGATACTACAGTATGAAGGGAAAAAAAGACTAAAGAAGTTGAAACTTCCAAACATTTTGACTGTTGGATGCCAATCAGGTGAAGAAGCTCAACATATTCTCAGCTATTTGTTTAGTCGCCAAAGAGCTGAGACACAGAGACAGACAACTAGACAGCTGTTCTTATAAAACATGAACTGTCATAAATCTATGGGAAATAAGTGTAAAAAATTAAATAACTTGTCAAGTCGTTAATCCTAGATGAGATTTATGTCTTCCCTTTAAAGTCCTTTCACTTTGGTTGGAATTTGAACTTGAACCTAAAGTTAGCAGTGCAATGTTAGCTAAACTCACTACGAAAACCCATCACTAAACAAAGATTAACCCCTTAAAATCCCAGGTTCATTACATACTAAGGTCCAATCCCATTTCACCCCTTGCCCCTACCACTTAGCCCTTACCACTCAATTTTGTGCATTCAAGTCTTGGAGTAGGGTGTCCTGATTTATATTGAGATACAGGGGTAGAGAGAAGTGGATTTTCTCAGTTAAAAATTATTATAAGCATTATATTATTTTAGTTTGTCATTTCAATGTATTATAGTAATTTTCTTCATAACAAGCATAATAATCGCTAGTTGTTTGCTGATTTCTTGGTAGCTACTAGCTATATTTCCTGTTCCACCGAAAATGCTGCAGAAGTTACATTCTGGCACCTCAGGCATCAAAACTGCTGCATCATTTAAGGTGGAACGGGAGAATTTGAGCATGAAGCTTGTGAATAGCTGACTTCATATACTGAAGAATCAGGGGTGGGCAATAATAAATCATTGTCAAATTCCCCCACTCTGAAGGCGCATGATTCCCTAAATGTAATTAAACTGCTGAACTTTACCCACCAGTATCCACCGTCAGCCTAGGTCTTCAAATGTTCCATAAGGATGGCAAGGGTGAAGCCTACACCCTGGGCAACCAGGTGGGGAAAAATGAATTGTCAGCATCTGAAAGGAGCAAAGCATGCTTTGACATATGTCATTTTACTTTTTCAGAACTTGTACTAAAGCTTTCATTAATGTTCTTTTTTATTTGAAGGTAACTCAGTTCCAAGGTGCAGGTTAATTCTCAAGAAATTGGATTAGACCTAAGGCTTGCTATTCAGGGACTGCATGGACTTTGTTGTCAACTGGATAAGCTCTTTTTAGGTTATAGAAGTGTGTAATAAAACTTTGGGCCTACTAGAGTCTATTTTGTTTGGGAATCATGATGAGAGGCACAAACTAGCTCTCTGTCTAGATTCAAGAACTCTAAAATCTAAAGAACTAGCACATAACCTGGCTGTATGGTTGGACTCTGATCTCAGTTTTAGCAGTTGTGTCATTGCAGTTATTAAATTAGCATTCTATAACCTGAAGAACATCTACAGGCTCAGAGATTTTCTGACTAAAGCAGAGCTGGAGAATCTCATGTCCACATTTATTTCTAACAGGCTTGATCACTGTAATGGTCTCCTAACTAGACTCCCAAAAAACACAAAGTTTCAGCTGGTTCATAATGCAGCTGTCAGAGTCACTAGGAGTAAAAGAAGGAATCACATCACTCCCATTCTTGAATCCTTACACTGGCTACCAGGAAGTTACACAGTATACTTTAAGGTAATATTACTAGCCTATAAATGACTTAATGGTGTAGGCCCAGCATATTTATCCAGCATGAGCCAAGCAGGACTCTCAGATCATTAGGAACTAATCAGTCAGTCAAGGTAAAGACTAGATATGGAGAAGCAGCATTTGGCTACTATGCTGCTGTTAAGTAGAACCAGAATATAATAGAAGAACTCCTACGCTAGACACTTAAATCTGGCCTGAAAACATTCCTATTTGAGTAGCTTTCAGGGCAGTTCAAAACACTGTTACCTGCACTTTTCTCCTGTAATGGCACTCTATTAATTTAATTAATTTTTTATAGATTTAATTTGAATTTTTTTATAGATTTTTTACATTTTTTATTTATTCTCTTTTAAATCTATTGTTCATAATCATGTTGTTAATTTCTAATTACCTGCATATGTTTTAATTTCAGTTTGAATGATTGTAGTGTACAAAAGATGCAATATGCCTTCCCTTGCTTAACACAGCACACCATAAAGAATATTATGATTGGTTATAGTGCACATTTGCATATTGCAGCCTTCTGACATGTGTGTGCATGCATGTGGGCTATGACATCTATGCAAGTGCGTGTACATCTGCAATTTTGCGTGTGTTCAAATTACTCTTTGTGTTGGTTTAACCAGGCTTGTGTTTGTATGTGTGTGAGTGTGTGTGTGTGATGACAGTTAGATGTTATATCATAAGCCTGCAGGGAGCATACGTGCTGGAACCAGCCTTCTGTGTGTGTGACAATGCTTCAGGCAAATCACAGATGCTGGTGAATCCCAACAGTTTAGACTGGCTGGCATGTGAATGTCTCTGAAAAGTGCTTCATTCACAGAAGGCCTTACCTATTAATGGAAATTTCCATTCAGAACTCCTTTGCGGCCTTAGGATTCAATGGTGGAAGAGCTACAGGATGTGGCACTTAGCCATAGCAGCCAAAGCATAGGCTTCATTTGAGCACAGGGGCAAATAAACAGAGCTAGGTCTTCAGTTTGGGGCAAAAATGCTACAAAAATGAGGAAAAAACCCCTATGGTAATAATTACTGCTAGTGCCCTTATACTAAGATAGCAATTATTTATTAATTATATTATTTTGGCTGTTCTAGATTAAGTACTGACCATTGAAGCATGTAAATAATGTTTTACGGTTTATTTGAAGCTTGTAACATACACATTAACATATATTTTGTGTTGTCACAGATTTACAGTGACTCCTTCACTTAAAGAGCGCCGACACAGAGCTGCTTTTTTCCATTTCTAACATCTGACTGAAATGCGCTGGCACTCAAAGTCAGCGATTTATCTAGGACTTATCTAGGACTTTATCAGATGGCCTGAATTAGAAGACAATTGGATGATTTCACTGTCATTTCCAAATGATGTTGTTAATGTAAGGTTTTTCATTGTGAAACATTCCTTCAAGTTTAATTTAACTAACACTCCACTTGATTTGCAAAATATAAAGCATCCTGTAACTCATTTGAATCTCAGCTGCAACAGTTGCAGTCAGCTGGACTTTCATGGCAAATCAAATTGGTTTCATGGCAAATCAAAATGCTATAAAATATAGTAAGGTAGATAAGAAATGGTGGGAATCACAGCTGGAAAAGCATAAGAAGATGATAAAAATCCTGGAAATCTGTAAATAACACCTCATGGTTGACTTTATAGGAAAAACACTATGGTATATCAAAAAATACAAGCTGCTACTTTGGCTGACTTGTAGAGTATCTGCATGTGCTGCGTCCAACTTTGCCTTTAAATTGTTTAGTTTTACTGTCTATTTGCATGGGCAAAGTGTTGCAGGCAGTTGATAACATGCAGCTAGCCTCCCCATGTAAAGCCGGCCTAGCTCCTGAGGTTTAGTTCCCGAAGACCTTATTAAAGTGAAAGCTAATTTGGCTGTATCTACCAACACACCACAGAGAAAAAAAACGTTGTCTATTAGCCACTTCAAGAATTTAACTCTACTGTTTCAAACCAAAACTTACATCAAGTTCCACTCTACCTACAGCATGCTAAAGTTATAAGGAGGATTTCAGCCCTGACTGCTTTTTACCCAATACAGACCAATCAGAACAGAGATCACTTACATACATCAATTTTAAAGGAGTTCCTAATGGGCTGTGGATGGTCCGGGTCCCCCGGGTCCTTCCCTATCTGTCTCTGGACCACGGGGGCATGGTTGCGGCTTCTTGCCCTCATTGCTGAGCACATTCCATGACACATGACACGTGAACGCATATACACACATATACACATTGCTGCAAACAGTAGAATTGTGTGTGGTGGGTGGGTGTATATGTATAGAGGCATATGTATAGATATGTAAACATGTGTATGTATGTAGCAGCAAATAGTAGAATTATGTCTGGGTGTATATATGTATATGTATATGTGAATATGTATATGTATGTATATCTGTATAATTGTTTTTTTCCCCTCCCTTTTTTTTTTTTTTTTTAACTTACTTATTTATCTATTTATTTTTATTTAGTTGTCTGTTTATTTACTTATTTTATTTGTTTTTTCTCTTTTTTTAATTTTTTTATTATTATTATTTTTTTCTATTTATTTATTTACTTACTTAATTATCATTATTATGATTTATTATTATTATTATTATTATTTTTTTCTCTCTCCTCCCTTCTTCTCTTTCTTTCCTGTCCTCTTTTTTATTGCCTGTCAGGCCTGGCCAAACAAATAAAATAAAAACTTTAACAAGAATAGGCTTTAGTAACCTATAGAGCTTTTTCTTGTGAAAACAAATATGTTTGGTACATCAGTACATTCGGATTACCATTCCGATTGCAAAAATGGCCAGACATGACAGGTTAAAAAAAAAAAAAAAAAAAAAAAAATTTTAAAGGCATGCAGCATTGGTTCAAGGGGTATATAGCCCCCCAACACTGGGCTGTAGAGCAGTGACGTGATGGAGCTCCATGCAGTACCTTTATAAGGAGTTGGAGTGATCTAGAACTGATCATGCAACATCAGTACCTGACCTCACTAATGACTTGTGGCTAAAGGCTGTTAAATCCTCACAGCAATGTTCCAACAAGTCTTCTCAGAAGAGTAGAGGCTTTTACTGCAGCAGAGGCAGACAAACAAACTCTCTTATAATACTGTTGTTTCCAGAAGAAATGTTGGTTGAGCAGGTGTCCACCAACTTTTGGACAGTGTGTGTGTCATGGTGTTATGTAATCTAAAATGAATTTGTGTTTTCACACTGTATGACATACTGTTATGTATAAAATGGACACAAATCTGCACAAAATCCAGACTTTATAATGGCTACTATCCTATTTTAGCTTTATGTTCAGTTTAGCTCAGTACTTCATTTTCAGAGATTTGATTTTTGCAGACTGTCACTTTAAGAGTCTCTGTGTGTGTTTGTCAGTCAGTGTGGTGGAAAAGTACCCTGTCTGGCCCGCAGTGTCCCTTTGCAGTGTGTTACTGGAACAGGCATATCAGTAGAACTTGCCAGTGTCTCCTCCGTCCTTGTAGATTTGGCCTCTCTCGATAAGCAATAGGGCCTAAATATAGTGAGCTGTCAAGGCCAAAGGCTATTTTCTTCTACCAAGTCTGAATGTAGAACTGGTAACGTTTTGGAGAAAGTGCTTTCAACAGACAGATACACTATAAGTTCTGACAGCAGAGACTAGCACTGATGTAGCATAGATTTCAGTGAAAGACTGAAAGAAGCCATGTCTCAGTGAGGGTGGGTGTGTGTGGGCTGGTACCTCATAAACCACTTCTGTGTGTATTCCTTTATGGTATATCAGCTGACTGCTACTGGATTTTAACTGTCATTCTTGACCACCCCTCCCCTCTCCAGCACACACAAACAAACTCACAGCTGGAAATGAGTTGTGTGTTAAATATTAATGGTGCTGACGGAAAGATTTAGTGCTCTCTCTATGGCTATCTGGGTCACACCTCAGTATTAAGTGGTTAAGGAACGACGCAGATAGCAAGAAAGATAACCTTTCACCCGAGAGACCTTTAGCTGACACACAAAAAACATACACACTCCAGTGGCAGCTGATGCTTCCTGACACAAAGAAGCACGATGTCAAAAAAACAAAACCAAACTTACTTAACAAATAATAATAATAATACTTCAAAAATTAATGAGTCAGTTATTTTATATCTAAAAATAACTTGGAAAATGTATGTTTAAGTATTAGAAACTAGACACGAAAAGACATTTTAGACATTTTACACAATATTTGAAGTATTTTGGAAGCAATATGAAATTATAGAATAACTAGTGCTGGGTTGGATTTCATGGGAGCTTTCTGACCACATTATACCTCTTATATAATAATATCACACATGAAAACAAAGTCAGGCTTGATGTTTAGGTCTCAAATGCAATATCAACACTACACTGATGAAGATATGATAACAATAGTAGATCATTTGTGCTGAGATAAACTTTTGACTGAGTAGATAAAAGTTTTGACTGAGATCTCTTTGAATTCTCTTTCAATGTGTCCACTATCATCAGATTCATCTGCTTGGGGAGAGAGTCTGAAGCACAGCCCATGTTACAAACTGTTCTTTCACACATTGTGTGCATTTACACATTTCCCCCAGAGAGGTCTAATCTGCTAAATACTTAATCTACAAACACCATGTTCGAACACAAAGGTGTGCATAAGTGCACATGGCATCAGGACACCTTAGGCCGCAGTTCATTCAATGACTTCATAGTTGTGTCATTGGATTTACGACCATGTGTTTTGGACACCCGAGTGAAGAGAGGAGCTGAGCTGTCAACCGATCACCACCTAGTGGTGAGTTGGATCAGATGGCGGGTGAAGATACTAGACAGACCTGGCAGACCCAAATGAGCTGTGAGGGTTTGTTGGGAACATCTGGCAGAGGAACCTACCAGAAAGATCTTCAACTCCCACATCCGACAGAGCTTCGACTGCATACCAAGGGAGGCTGGCGACATTGAGTCTGAGTGGACCCTGTTCTGTGCCTCCATTGTTGATGCAGCGGATTGGAGCTGTGGCCGCAAGGTCATAGGTGCCTGTCATGGTGGCAATCCCCAAACCCGCTGGTGGGCACCTCAGGCAAAGGAAGCCTGGATTCTGAAGGCAAAAGATGGGTACCAAAGGGCCAAGCAGGCCACAGCTTTGGTGGTTGCTGAGGCAAAAACTCGGGTGTGGGAGGAGATTGGTGAGGCCATGGATAAAGACTATTGACAGGCATTGAGAAGGTTCTGGCAAACCATCAGGCACCTCAGGAGAGGAAAGCGGTTCCCGACCAACACTGTATACAGTGGGGCTGGGGGCTGGGGGCTGCTGACTTCGACTGGGGATGTCATTGGATGGAGGAAGGAATACTTCAAGGATCTTCTCAATCCCACCAACGATCCTTCCCCAGAGGAGGCAGAGCTTGGAGATCTGAGCGAGGGTCCGTCCATCACTTGGCCTGGGATAGCCAAGGTGGTTGGAAAACTCCTTGGTGGCAGAGCACTGGGAGTGGATGAGATCCGCCTGGAATTCCTGAGGGCTCTGGATGTTGCTGACATGCCTCTGCAACATCGCGTGGACATCTGGGCCAGTCCCTCTGGAATGGCAGACTGGGGTGGTTGTCCCGCTTTTTGAGAAAGGTGACCGGAGGGTGTGGTCCAACTACCGGGGGATCACACTTCTCAGCCTACCTGGTAAGGTCTATGCAGGGATACTAGAGAAGAGAGTCCGACCGATAGTTGAATCTCAGCTACAAGAGGAACAATGCGGGGTTCGCCCAGGTCGTGGAACACTGGACCAGCTTTTTATCCTCACCAGGGTCCAAGGTGCATGGGAGTTTGCCCAACCAGTCCACATGTGTTTTATGGATTTGGAGAAGGCATTCGAGAGTTCGGGAGTATGGGGTGAGGGGCTCGTTGTTACAGGCCATTCAATCCCTGTACAAAAGGAGCAGGAGCTTGGTTCGTATAGCCGGCAGTAAGTCGGATTGGTTTCCAGTAAGGGTTGGACTCCGCCAGGGCTGTCCATTGTCACGGATTCTGTTCTTTTTACGGACAGAATTTTTCGGAACAGCCAAGCGGTGGAGGGTGTCCAGTATGGTAGCCTCTGGATTTCACGTTTGCTTTTTGTGGATGATGTGGTCCTGTTGGTGTCATCAGGCTGTGATCTCCAGCTCTCTCTGGACCAGTTTGCAGCCGAGTGTGAAGTGGCTTGGATGAAAATCAGCACCTCTAAATCTGAGACCATGGTCCTCAGTTGGAAAAGAGTGGAATGCTCTGTCCAGGTCGGGAGGGAATTCTTGCCCCAAGTGGAGGAGTTTAAATATCTTGGGATTTTGTTCACGAGTGAAGGAAGGATGGAACGAGAGATTGACAGGTGGATTGGTGCGGCGTTTGCAGTAATGAGGACCCTATACCGGTCCGTCATGGTGAAGAGAGAGCTGAGCCAGAAGGCGAAGCTGTCAATTTACCGGTCAGTCTACGTTCCGACTCTCACCTATGGTCACGAGCTTTGGGTAGTGACCGAAAGAACGAGATCACGGATACAAGAGGCCAAAATGAGGTTTCTCTGCAGGGTCGCTGGGCTCTGCCTTAGAGATAGGGTGAGAAGATTGGCGATTCGGGAGAGGCTCGGAGTACAGCTGCTGCTCCTCCACGTTGAGAGAAGCCAGTTGAGGTGGTTCGGGCATCTGGCAAGGATGGCCACTGGATGCCTCCGTAGGAGGTGTTCCAGACATGTCCAACGGGGAGGAGACCCCGGGGAAGACCCAGGACACGTTGGATTATATCTCTCAACTGTCTTGGGAATGCCTTGGTATCCTTCTGGAAGAGCTGAAGGAGGTGGCGGGGGCGAGGGAGGCCTGGGCCTCTTTGCTTAGACTGCTGCTCCTGCGACCCGGACCCGGATAAGCCATTGAGGATGGATGGATGGATGGATGGATGGATGGATGGATGGATATATTGAGAATGTCTGACCTGCTGTTTACAAAAACTGCTATAGCTGCTTAACTACACACTTATAAAAACTACTAAATGATTGATTGTTGACAGTTAACTTTTCAAAATAAAGAAAGTCACATAACTGGGTTACCATTTTTGAAACACAGTGAATGAGTGTCAAACTGTCAAATCAGGACTGTTTTCATTGTGGTATCTGGGTAGATCCAGGCAAATTACTTTGTTATTTAGTTAGTTACCATGCTGCCTTAAGATTTTGAGTTCACTGAATTTCTAATGGTACAAACAAAATTATCTTTTGCTCTGTCAACTTATTTGAAGTTCAACTGAATAAAAAATTCAAGGCAGCTTATTTTTTAAGTTAACACACCGGTTTTGTTTCACAGTGAGTGCAAAGAGATCTCTCCCATTGCTTAGGACTTCAGGAGCTGAACTGAAGGCAAAATGTATCAGACTAACATAATTAAAACTGACATAATATATTAACTGATAGTGGCATCAACCAATAATGTTTTGATTTACAATGGGTGGGACTTTTTGGGGGGATTTTGTGAGGAAAATATGTCACTTTAGGCCTTATGGAACATCAGGATATGTCACATGACTATGACATGGTGATGGAAAAGCTTGTAACCTTGAATTCAGTTTCTGGTCCTGTATTTTATATCACTGGTAGTTCACTGAACTGTTGATATAATTGACTTGCCAGCTGGTGTCACAGCTACCATTGATAAAATCCAGGACTGGAAACTGGACTCAAGGAGACCTTGAATAAAGACCTTTTAAGTAGACTATAGTGTCTTTTAGAGTCTTAAAGAGCAATTCCACTTATTTTTCAAAAATTCTGCATAATTCAATTACTAAGATGTACATGTCCAACATGCGCATGACTCGATGTGAAATGTTTTGTTATATCTACTTAGTTTTCCTGGTGTTAGGAGCCATAAAATGCAATTTTGGAAATTCTGAAAAAAAAAGTTTTCTTTGGGGAATATTATGCCATACAATGCTCTACCTGTACCTCTCATTATGAATGTTTTTTTAAAATATGTTTAAGGTTGAAAGCTTATTGCAAAACTTTCATAAATCAATGTCTCAGGCATCAGGCTGTGTATTCATAACAATCATATGTAATTGTTTTCTGGGAGGGAGCTTTTAGAGGAATTAAACTCTTCAGACATCTGGTTCCTATCATCACCACTGTGAATAATGAACTAAATACGTTTCTCTACAAGGACGCATTTCACACTAAACCACTCCAAAGGAATTTGTTTACACTTTAATGATTTACTTATGCACTTGAGAAATCAAAGGGATTTCCTTTTAAATTGGCAGAAAGGCAGCATGATACACCCACATGCATTCAGGATCAGATTACTTTATACTTCAGTAGGAAATTTTCTTGGTGTTGCCATTCCAGACATACAAGTCGCTAAATATTAAACAATACATAAAACATGATTCTTGCTCTAATGCTATTTGAATATGGCATTGTAAGGAATAATAGTCTGCAGTACGCTGAAACCGCTCTTTTGTGTACCATCTAGAGCCGTTCCCATAAGTACCCATATGTGTACATGTGCCTCAGTGAGATCTCATGACTGGGTCTACAGTGTGCACGCCCTTCTGAGGTTTGGACAGGTTCATTCATCATCATGTTCAGAGCAAAATCAACACAGACATTTCAGAAAGCAACACAGGGTGGAGCGAGGCCTCAGCACAAAGGCGGGAAAAGAAAGATAGAGAGAGAGAGAGAGAGAGAGAGAGAGAGAGAATATAACGAAGGAAGAGAAAGTGAGTGATAAGAATTAAGAATGTACATACACATTCATAAACGCACATTTCCAAGGATACAAATATCTAATCCAGTAGTTCCAAAAAGTGGCTGGAAATTTGTGCCATACATAAAGATGTATTAGGTTCATATTCTTAGGCAGTTGGTCTGTTTAAAATAAATTCCACTGACCTCTGACATTTATTTCTCAGACGGAAGGCCGAAAACTAAGAGTCGTTGTTCACCACTAGTGTAAGGACACACAATGTGAAAACATTAAAAGATAAAACACAGGCATTTATTTTAAACAGGCCTTTCCAAGACTTAAATTTTTTATTCCATATTTTTTCAGATGGAGGCTGGTGTGTTTCAGTTTGTCATCACTTGGACAGTTTGTGCAGACATCTGCAGGCTTGAATCCAAAATGCCTTTGCAACTCCCACAACCCCCCCCCCCACCAAAAAAAAAAAAAAAAAAAAAGATCCAGACTTTGATGTTTTGTCCTCTGTGCTTTACAGTAGCCTTATGGCAGTCTAGAATTCTTCTCCAGGTTTTTATCAGTTTAATGTTGTGCTATAAGTGGTTTTCTCTCTTAAATACCATTTTGTTATGAAGTGCCTAGGTTGCATCATTAAAATGATCCAATCATTAAAGTGTCAAAGTGTCTATCTTTTTGGTTATCTTCTGAAAAGCTGCTGAGATTTGAGGTTTTGTTACTAAAGGAACAATAAAAATATTTTTTTCACGTATGACTAAGCATATCTTCTGTATACGGCCCTACCATTATCATATCACATAATGTGACAGTCAGACAGATTCGCAAACGCTCGGAGATAAGATGAGGTGATTTTAATGGTCCACACAGTCCAAAGGGTAAAACATAGCTCACAATGAAAAGTCCAGTCCAATGATCCAAAACACGAAACAATACAAAAACGGGCAACAGTACCAAAGAGGCAAAACACAAATCATACATGGGTAAACTCATCCAACGGTCGATACACGAAATACACCAAACTGTAGAATTAGAGAACGCTCACTGATTGTAAACACAATACTTCGCACAGTTCTCAACCTGATTCCTTGCTTAAATATCAGTAGAGGATGAACATCAGGTGGAAGGTGTTCAATAATCAGGCGACTGAGAGCGCTGATAGGTGCGTGGGGAACCATATGATCAGTCTGTGAATCCTGGGGGTTGGAGTTTTCTAAGTCCCCTAGCACGTGATCGATCACGTGGTCTCCCCTAGCACTCCGGGATGCGTGACACATAATCAGTATTGAAGGGACAAGGAGTTCAAATATCACAGCTGCCAGTTATTCATGTTTGCTGACAATGCAGCCTGCCTACATACTATTTCAACACTGCCTTGATGGGCCTTTCCCTCTCATTGAGCGATAGGCTCTTCATTCACGAGTGTCACTTGCATAAATGCTGTGATTTAGTCATGTCTATTCTGTTTGTTCCATTGCGCTTTGCATCTGCAGTCATCCATCACTCTGTCTCCTGGCTTAGTGTAAGTACATACTCTCCTCTATCAGTGGCCAGAGGATGTGAGTAATATGCTAAAGTGGTTTTTTCCTTAGAACAGCTTGGCTGAACCATACCATAGCAGTCAATCTGACCACCATCTAGTTTGCCAGGACCACAATGAGGCTGCCGTTACCTGTCTGTCTGGGAGAGGATGAAATAAGTGGATTTGGCCTGGCGGAGCAGCGTGTCAGGAAGAGGTGCATTCTGGGAATTGCGGCCCCTGAGGGGGGCCTCTAGAGGAAAGATGGAGGGCGTGGCCCCTCACTGTGGTTTTACGGCTCACTTGTCATTGCTGGAGACTCGCTGGCAAGGCAACCGGCACTTTCGCTTGGGCCTGGTGTTCGCACTGAACATAATCCTGGCGCAGGCTGTCATTTCTGCAACCTCCAGCCTTTCTAAAGCGCTTTTTTTAATGATGTTGTTGTTTGGTATTGCTTGTGCCTCAGTCTGTGTTTCTCCTTTCGCTTCAAGGGCAGCCATAACAACAACCATAGCTTCTTTTCTTAGCCCTCAACATTTTGATTAGCCTGCTAGTGATAGCGAGTGTGCGGGTGCATCTGGATTTTCTCTTCCTTGCTTGTCCAACTCCACTTCCCTTGTGTGTCCATGGGTGTTTGAACAGAGTTTATAGTCTATTCTTTAAAGGGGAATACATTTTTAAAAATTCAGTGGTTGGCCTGGAAACAGAGACCAAAACAGTGATAGTGGCTTGATGTGAAATGATTCATTGTAGAGAAACTTACAGATTTCTTCAGTGGTGGTAAGAGGAGCGTCAGTCATGATGTCTACTTCGCAAATATATTTTTATTTACTTTCCAAAACCACCAGTGAACCTACACGTCTTTTGACTCTGAATATGTTAAAAACTGTAAAATAGAGGCAAATCTAATAAATAGTATGGTGATATACTGGCTGAAATTCTTGTTCATGTATGCATTTTGTCATAACAGTTATAAAGATATGGCATTAATAACACAGATAATGTGATATATAAGCAGTGTGAACCACATTAATGTTATCCTCTTTAGCTACAGTAGACTTCCAATCACTTTCTGCTGTCTAGTCTACATAAGAAGTAGTCTACCTTGTTTTTGCGGCAACTGACACAAAGAAATGGCCACTGCTTTGGGATTAGCCTTAGCCTAACATGGGCACTACAGTGGTTGCTACTCTTCTACTGCCTGAAGAGCTGCCAGGCTTGGTCAGCTGCATCAGATGATATTGTGGTCGGGGCCTCAAGCACACAACAAGCTACGAACCAGCTGGTACTGAAACTTCAGTGACTGTAATATTTTCCATATCCCTGCAGTGTCCGAGGCTCAGAGGTACAAGTATCTGGGATGTATGTATGAGACTAATGATTCGAGAAATTCAACAAAGCTACAGTTGGCTTCTGTACAGAATGGACAATTTCCAAATTCACCCTTGTAGAAATTAAGAGGTAAACCAAAGGGGCAAGGGTTAGAAAGCAATATTGACATACTGTAGGTTCATCTATACTGCAGAATAAAAATGTTTCAGATTTTCTTGGTTGGTTTATGTCAAAAAGAGAAGGACATCCCAGAATAATACGTTGCTGTTATCCTACAAAAATGAGTTTACTTACACATCTAACATATTTTTTTGAAGAAATATTCATTGTTATAAGGCAAAACCATCAAGATTTGTAATTAAACCTCAATATAACCACCAGTACTACTGACAACAGCCTGCATGTACTGCTCCACCATTTTAAAAATATGTATGAGTCTCAAAACTATTGTAATAGCATTTAATCTGTGTATTCATAACCATTTAATGAAATTCCTTTCTGTGAGGTGGCATTAAACTCTTCAGATGTCTGGTTCCTGTCACCACCACTGTGAACAATTCTGACTTGGTAAGTTTCTCTTCAACCAAGTATTTCACCTTAAACCACAGTGAATGACTTTATTTACATCTTAACAACACAGAAAAGTTGAAAAATGTGTGAAAATCACCTTTAAACTTTGAGAAGCAGATTCCCCAACATTTCACTCTCCTGGACAAACGCTTCCTCTCAACCGCTTAAGGAAGTACCCAGTAACTTGACCTGCATTTCAAAGACACTATTCATTATATTTGCTCTACTGTCAGGCCTTTGGAAGGTATGGCTCATTGCCCCTGGGCTGTCTCATACGCTATTGAAGAGAGATGAAATGGAGGCTGCTTAGAGTAATGAATTATGATGTGACAATAAGCACCTTGGAAGCCATTCATTTGTCTGAGTACAAAAAACTGTAAGTCTTGCTTTAACAGTAGAACAGATGGCAGTGTGATTGAGTCCATGTGCATTTGCGCATGCGTCTATGGTGCATTGACTGGTGTTCTCACGGCTGTCAGGAATGCACTTATATAATCTCTGGCTGATACAGTTGGCCATCCTGAAGAATAGATTGTTAATGATGGTGAAAATAGGTGTAGCTGTTTGGCCTGAGCTTGAACTGCAGGCACTCAGTGTAGTGCTGCAATATCCGTTAGCCTAGCTATCCGTTAACCGAAGCCTAACGGATATTAGGCTTCGGTTCTGACTCACAAAGAAGGTGATGGTGTAACTGCACTCTTGCAATCAGTAGCTCTCTGGATCAATCTGTTCTTCACTGTTTTTCACCACGCAAGTTTCATTTACTGCTTCTCTTTCAGTTTCTTCTTCTCTGAAGACGTTCAAGCTGCCTTTCCCCACCTTCTATTCCTTCTCTCACCAATACCCTTCCAATCTCTTTTCCCCCTTTCATTCTCTTTTTCTCCGTGAACTGCATTGGAATGAAAACGAAAAAGACACAGATGTCAGTTGGTGTCTGAAACAACATGAACAGAATGAAAAAAATGAGTGCCTGTCAATCAAAGCAGGTAAACTATCCTGTTTCCCCAGCAGCTTGCCTGAACATAAAGAGACCCCGCCTGAAAATAATAAGAGATGTTGACAGCCAAGTTTAACACTGCAATCCTCAACCTATAGTTAAGCATAGAACTGCTAAAGAAGGGTTTTATAAGGCAAGGGTCAAATGACAAAATTAGAGACTGCTAAAAATGTCATGCCAGACATGGGAGAACTGTTAGAGCAATGTATAGCCTTTCTCATGTGTTGGTATGCGGCTTTCAGAAATTACGAGTAGGCCTCTTCCCTTCTTACATACAGTATATATCAGTTTCTATTCATGTAAAGACATTTAGTCGTCTATATGTCTGCAAAAGAAAGCCATGACCTACATTTTAAGGGCCCTTGTTACATAAAGTACAGCAGGGCCTCCCTTGTGAAAAAGAAGCATACTTAAAGAGGAATTCCTCTCTTTGACATTTTAAAGGTGGTTATAGGAACAAGGGATGGAAAAATGTATCAAATGTTTTTTAATTTACTATCCATTATGTTCATTATGATAAAATAGAGGGAAATTTGAACAGAGTTTATAGTCTATTCTTTAAAGGGGAATACATTTTTAAAAATTCAGTGGTTGGCCTAGAAAGAGAGACCAAAACAGTGATAGTGGCTTGATGTGAAATGATTAATTGTAGAGAAACTTACAGATTTCTTTACAGTGGTGGTAAGAGGAGCATCAGTCATGATGTCTACTTCGCAAATATATTTTTATTTACTTTCCAAAACCACCAAACCTAAAGAAAAAAAAAGGTTTCTTTTGGGACTATTTTGCATTCAAATACCCTGCTTGTACTCTCAGCCATTAATGTGAAAAAAACATGGTCTAGGCCAAAACGTTTTCCCAAAGCTATCATAAAACAATGTCTCAGGAATCAGATAGCAGATTTGTAATTATTTTGTGTAATAGTTTCCTTTAATGTAACTCTAATGCAGACCTCTGGTTCCTACCACCATCACTGTAAACAATTCTGACTTGGAAAGTATCTTTGAAATGGAGCATTTCACACTGAATCACTGACTCTGTTCACACCTGGTCACTTCATGTGACTAGTATCTGGATTGTATCCTGATAAGATTTCAGCCACGTGCTTTTATGTGTCTCTGGTCAGTCGGACTAAAATCTGATTAGTTATTAATTGTTTATCTGTTCAGCCTCTTTGTTTGCAGTTTGTTTTGCACAGTAGTATATTTGCATGTTGCTATAAAGCATTTAATTTTATTCAGTCTCCAACCATATATGTCCTCCATGATTATCTTTCTTGCAGATCCAGATTATATGTCCAGTGATGTACGCCATAGGGGAGGAGTTTCAGTTTTGCTGGGAGGGGTTTTGGTTTGATTGTGTGTTTGAGAGCCAGATACATTTACACTGCTATAACATTTGGATCAAATGCATCTCAGATCACCTCCTGAAGTGTCCTGAGTAATCAAATTTGTATCTGTTTTAAATGCATTTAAGGGGTGTTTACAAACATTTTTATGTAGCTTGGCCTTATCCAGATATAATCCTGATACTCAAGACATATGAAGTGACCGTGTGTAAACGGGGTCATTGTGAATGACTTTGTTTACATCTCAACCATTTAATTGTGCAGAGATTTTGAAAAATTGATAGCTTCCCTTTTGAGGGATAATTGAAGGATAATTGAAGGATAATTCCCTTTTGAGTACATAAATAGCATATAGTATATAGAGTATAGCATATGGAGGACACTAAAGTGTATGTTTTATTTCATGTATTTTCTGTGTAATACTTTTTAAATCATAACTTATTATGCTGTAAAGAAATTTACTTTAAGAAATACACTTGAAGAAATATACACTCACCAGCCACTTTATTAGGTACACCTCTTCAGTCGCTTGTTAAATAAAAATAGCTATTCAAATAGCTAATCAGCTAATCAGCCAATCACATGGCCACAACTCTGTGCATTTAGGCTTGTAGAAGTGGTCAAGGCAACTTGATGAAGTGCAGACTGAGCATCAGAACGGGGAAGAAAGGTGATTTAAGTGACTTTGAACGTGGCATAGTTATTGGTGCCAGACGGGCTTGTCTGAGTATTTCAGAAACTGCTGATCTACTGGGATTTTCATACACAACCATCTCCAGGGTTTACAGAGAACGGTCCAAAAAAGAGAAAATATCCAGCGAGCGGCAGTTGTGTGGACGAAAATGCCTTGTTGATATGAGAGGTCAGAGGAGAATGGACAGACTGGTTCCAGATGATAGGAAGGCAACAATAACTCAAATAACCACTTGTTACAACCAAGGAATGTTTCCATCACCTTGTTGAAAGTATGCTATGAAGAATTAAGGCAATTCTGAAGGCACAAGGGGGTCCAACCTTTTACTAGAAAGCTGTACCTAATAAAGTGACCGGTGAGTGTATTTCTTAACATACTGAAACACACTTAAGATTATATTGTGCTGTCATCAACATAAGTCTAATATTCAGAGGTTTATATTAAAGCATTTTTAAAAATGCCTTTTAAAGTAAATTTTGGTTGCTTTTAGCATGAATATACACTTAAGATAGGGTTGACGTGTATTGTCTTAATGTCACTGCAGCATAAATTTAGAAGCACTTGTATTCAACATTATTTTTATGTAATATATGTGTATTTAAGTTGTTTTGATGCATTTCATAAAAGTACACTTAATTACATGATTTATTTTTTGAATGCATTTAAGTGCTTTTAGTGATATGGAAATCAAGTTTAAAATTAATTTTAGGTGCACTATAACTGAATAAGAAGCACTAATGTGTATCAGTACGTCCAGTAGTATATTTAGTATATTTATAATATATACCAATACCATAAATGACAAATATTAAATCTACTTAAGTGCAACTTAAGCACTCAAAAGTCCAACTGAGTCCTCTTGTTATATATTTAGTCATACCTTAATTACAATAGAAATACAGTTGTCATACATTGTTCCAAAATAATACATTGCAATACACTGAGCATGTATTACACATGTTTAAAGTGTGCTTTTCATATTAAATACGCTTTTGAAAATACATTTTTCTTTCACAAGGGCTCCCTAATAGATGGCGTAGGAAGTGCCGGGTGATTTAAGGTTTGTTTGTTCTAGCTAAACCTATGGGCTTTTGGTTTCTATGTGCCATAAGACTGAATAGCCTGTGCGGTCTTGTAGAAGAGCCATGAGAGAGAGAAAGCTACCTCCAGCTTACTGCTGCCTTACTGCAGTCTGAATAATGTGCTCTTACTTAACTAATGGCACGCTGTGGACCGAGCTTAGGTCGCGGCAGATGCATCCGTCATGTGGTTGAGAGCGCCCATTCTCTTCTGGCTGAGGCCAAAGACCCAGAAGTCCTCCACAAACAAATGGTACGGCAGTGATTAATAGCAGATTTACAGAGCGCAACGCTGCCCACCCCCTCCATTCCTGCCTCCTTCACTCACTTGTACAGAAAACGTAAACACAAACACTCTGTTCGTTGTTCCTGCCCAGTGTTCCATGCTAGTGGGAACAATAGGGGAGTGCTGGAGATCTGTGAAAGCTCCTTCTCTGTCTTTTTGCTCCCCTCAAAATGACATAAGCAGGTCCAGTGGTGAGCTATCATGTTGCCTCGCTAATCATTCTTATCATCCAGTGGCTGCCTCAGGCTCTTTTCCTGGACTTTGTGAGACTATCTGTGGCTTTTAGGTCTTATGTAACACCTTTGACTGAGTTTGAGTAATGGCAACATCATGCTTCTGCACTCTCTGACATCACTCCCCCAGGTGTGCGCAGATGTCAGAGATGCTGTTTCGCCCACATCTCGCATGTCCACAGGGCATGCAGAACTGAATGCCAAATGACCCTGAGCCACAGATGTCTGGAAAATACATTAGCAAACAGAAATCTTACAGGTAGAAGTAGAAAGCTGGATCCCAGCATAGAGGAGAAGTGGAGCACTAGTTCTCAAGTTAACCATTCCCAATTGCTCTCAATTGGATTACTGTTCGCCTTGATCTATAGCCGACCCCTATGCCAGTACGTAAATAGCTGGCAGTGAATGAATAGACATACCACATAGCCATCTGTTAAACTGTGGAAACAAAATGAGCGTTCATGTAGTGTTTCCCTCACGCAGCTGTGCCCTGAATCCTTAAACATGGGTTTTCAGCCATGTACCTTTCAGCAATGGTTTGATCCTAATGCAGTCGAAGGAAATGGCCTCCCAACCAAAGTCTTGCTGTGCTCAGCCACCACCAGGAGGCAGGTAGATTTATTTGCACTCGTACAATAATACTTCACTTATATTCAAGTATATTTGTAAAGAAGAGAATCTGCACTCTAAAAATGATGTGATAAATTAACAACAGATTCTGTCTGGAACTAGACACATCAGTGTATCCAGTTGGAGACAAAATATTTTGAGTTGTTTTGAGTGGTTTGCCAAAAATGTGTTCAAAAGTTTTTGTGTATTTGCAGATAACACATATTGTGTTATTTTTAACACAGAATGGGTTAAGACGAATAACATAAGTGTGTTGTTATTTAGCACAGTGTACTTTAGAGTGTACTTTTTATTTTCAGTTTTAGCTACATAAAGTTAACAATTATCTTTAACATTAACAACAAATGTAGGACTTTGTAGTTTGCAGTTTGAGAGATGCTAGACAGGGGTTTCCTAAAAGGTTTGGGCATTATACTGTTTTTGAATGGCTTCAAGCTATCTCCAAATATTTCTATGGTATAAGGCATTTTTGTAGTATGGATGAAAAGAGTATAGATGATTTTTCCTAGAAAATATTGTGCTACTCAGTTTAAGTTTGTGAGTTCAGACCATGCCTTCAACATGGTGGTGGTAGTATGAGAGAAGACTGATTGAGGGAGAGGGAAAAATTTGAGAACTTGGGCTGGAGTTCTGGGCAGCGTCTGCCTGTAGCTAGAAGGCCAGACCCCCCTCATAGCTGTAGCAGGACTAATGTAGGACTGAGGAACAGGGAGGAGATGGGGTGGGGATTGTCAACCCTTCGTCATGGGAATGGAAGGTGAGGTTGTGAATTTATAGGGCATTAGATTGGAAGAAGGAGGGGTTTTAGGCATGTTCCTTCCCCCAAACTTCAGTCATAACTTAACTATATATATTGCTCAGGCCTAGTTCCAGTGAACTGAAAGTGAATGACTGGTGTTGGAGGGAAAGTGAAATCAAACCTCTTCTGCAATGTTTGTAGATGTTGCTGAGCCAACTTTATTCCCCTCTTTCCATCAGCACTACCTATCAGTAAATTCTCACCCCACCAGTGATTTATTTATTTATTTTAAATGGACTCATCAGTGAGTCCATTTAAAATAAAATGTGTTTATTAAGCCATTTAGTCATACAATAGATATTTTTGCCTAATCTTATCCATGAGAATCTGATGTAGTTGCAGGTTTTCACGCCAAACACAGAGGAGCACACATAAACCCACTTGTTGAATCAGTTGGTCACAGTTTTCAACAATTGATCATGTGCACTCCTGTTTTGTTGGAATGAAAACCCATAGCTACAACAGCCCTTTGTGGATAAGATTGGACACGCTTGTTCTAAGAAGGGAAAAAAAATTCTGAAGTTAAATTTGGTTCAGCCTTGTATAAAAAGTGGACCTCATTAAAAAATGGTAGACGTTATCAAATCTTATTGAAATGAAATGCATGCCAAACAAAAGCAATTCATGGCCATCCAACAGCCATGCCACAGAACAGTGCTACATGAGCCGAGTAGTGATAGCTGTGGAGAAAGCTAGCAAAATGTTCAAATCTCGGGTAAGACAGACTCAGTGCCACTTACCCAGCTGTTGCTCTAAGGAGCTCGGTGCATGAGAAGTTTGTTGACCCAAAACGTTTAACTCTGACTCAAGTTGTTTCTACTTGGGTACTTTTACCTCTGTTTGAGTTCTTGCTTTAAATAAGTAACTACACCTTTATGTGACCGTAGATGTAATCTACCAGTCTTTTTCAGCTACCAACATAAGCCAACTCAAGATGCAACCTTGAGATGTCAAGCCATTCCTCCCTAATTGAACAAAATGGGTAATTACCTAAAACACAGCTCTCAGTTTCTTCTCTCTCCTCTCCCTCCCTTCACTCTTTATCTGCCTTCTTTCATTCTTCCGTTTTAAATGGCCTCCATTTTGAAGGTTATGCAAGACAGGGCCCTGAGAACAGGCAGGCTGAGCAAACAGGTAAATGTTGGGTGGATCAAAGTTGCCACAGGCTCGACCTATGTTCCTTTCCAGATGCTCTCAACAGAAGAAAGGCCTGGACCTAGGGCCTGTGTTCAAACAGTGCTGTCACATGTATGGCCCTCAACTTTTCTAAATTCAGTTTCATCTTTGAGTGAGAAAGAATGAAAGCAAGAAAGATGACAGAAACAGAAAGAGGATGAGAGAGAGAGAGAGAGAGAGAGAGAGAGACAGAGAGAGAGAGAGAGAAAGAGAGAGAGAGAGCGTGTTGCCATGGAGTTGAGTGATGAGGTTATTCCATTCCGTCATGTTTTTGACTTGTCGATAATGAACTATAATCTTGGATTAAACTCAGAACAGTCAGTTGTTTACACAGTAATGCTTTACCAGGAGGAGATTTATCACTTCCCTAAAGCAAGTAGGGATAAATCAAATGACTGTAGATTACACCAGAAACTACAAAAGCAAAACTGTGCTTAGTATGTGCTTATCTTTGTGGCCCACATTTGATGATTCATGTGACAGTGATCAAGGCCATATGTTAAATGCCTTCCCAATTAAATGATCTTCTCAAGCATCTTATGTTAACTTTCCTCCAAATCAAAACCTAAACCAGTGGTCAGCTCTTATACTACCATGTTGCTGCTCTAAAAATGAGATCTTTAGGTAAAAATAAAACAATCCTCCTTTGCAGTAAAATAAGGCTCTGCTAATCGTTCAGCATAGTTTTAAAAAAAAAGGTCTTAAACGCTGGAGTTAATGTAGAACTGCTTTTTCACCCTTTATCCCCGAAGATTGGTTTGGACACAATGCAGCAATGCAGACAACAGCCTCGACTAGCTAGGAGCTAATGAAAAGTAAAGAGACAGATTTAACATCAACACTGATAATTTGAAGCCGAACTGACTTATTAACATTTATAAGCACTCAGCTGGTTTCCTGATATGTTTAATCTGCAACAAGAAACTGTCAAACACTAAAAGAGTCACAGAGCTGAAGTCAGCCTCCTGTTCGAATTTTCCTGTTTCTCCTTAAATGGTGCAGCAGTTACATTCTGGTAATTTGACCATCAGTCAAACCTATCTTAGAGATTGGCTTGCATTTTCTGCTTCCCACAATCTAATCTGATCTGGTATCCAGAGGTGGACAAAGTACACAAATCATGTACTTGAGTTAAAGTAGAGATACCCAAGGTAAAATATTACTCCAGTAAAAGTAGAAGTTCTTACTCTGGAACTCAACTTGAGTAAAAGTAGAAAAGTATTTGTCTTCATATGTACTTAAGTACTTAATTATTACTGCATATGTGTGCATATTTCTATATTGTGGTCTGTTTACAGGTTAGATTAGTTCCATCATTGGTGTTCTTGCTTTGCACATCTTTTGTTTTGACATGTTATGTTTTTATACACATAAAAACCACAAGGAATGACAGATTTCTCACAATGTAGTGGAGTAAAAAGTGAGATATTTGACTTTCAAATGTAGTGGAGTGAAAGTAAAAAGTTGCTCAAAATGGAAATAAGTAAAGTACAGATACAGAAAAAAATACTTAAGTACAGTAATGAATTATATTTACTTAGTTACTGTCCACCACTGCTGGTATCAAATGGTATTTGAGATTAGATTGTGAAATTATCTAGATTGTGAGAAGCAGAAAGTGCAAACCAATCTCTAAGAACTTTGGAGGTGTGGAAAAATATCCCTGCAGATTTTGGAAAAAATGAAAGTGTCTTGAACAGAATTAAAGCTGTAATTAGGGTAAAGAGTGGACTGGAAAATTCATGATGGATTCAGCTCATTTACCAATGAAAACCGCGTACCCCCATTTTGGTTGATTTTCAGTTTTCTGCATAATTTCAACAGAGCCGTTGTACTTCACATTGTGAAAATTTCATGATGAATGGACCTATTGAAATGCTCTAAAATCACTTAGTATAAAACCTCTTTACATTAACTTACTTTGAAAGCTAAGAGAGTTTTTGTCCTCTCCTGTAAAGTTACTATGTTGGAGATACTTGTCTTTCTATGCACAGCAACATTATGTATTCTGCTCATTTTTTGTTTGCCTCACTCTGAAAAATTTATAATTAATGGTCATTTTGACAGAACATCAATTTAATGATTGGTGGTCTCAGACTTTTGCACAGCACTGTAAATATAGAACCAGTATTTTTAAATAGTCATTGTATGCAATTATGATAAACAATAAGATGATGCCCTATTAGTACAACACACACACACACACACACATGCATTAGTTTAATATGTATGCAGTTGTCTGTGTGGCAGTAGGCTAGCCGTCTCTGTCAATGCTCTTTCTCATCCACTTAGCCTCATCATTTCTCAGTGGCTGAAACCTCAATGGCATCTTAATGAACCCATACAATGGGATACCAAACTTTGACAAAAATTCATGCAGTACATGAGCATTGTCAAGATTCCAGAAAAATTTACTGTCCATACATAGAAAACCTAAGCTGACCAACAGCTTGGCTTGAACTGATTGTTTTTAAGATGTCACAAAATCCAGCACATTTACATATATCCACCTATACAGGCTATACAAGTTGAGCTCCACCCATTCATGCTGAAGTTACAAGGCATGTTTTGAATGAGGTTCAATACAGGGCAGTCAATTACAACAGATGATTTACCAATGTCTGTTTTAAAGGTACACTTTTTTTTTATTTATTGGATTTAAGTGAGGTTTGAAAATGGTCATTCAAACATTGGTACACAAAACCACAGCAACATTTCAAGTGGACTTCAAGTGAAAAAATACAAGAAAAATAAATGTTAGATGTGGACCTTATGCTAGATAAAGCAATTTAGGAGTTTCATGTTTCAATATTCTGTGTATTGACTTGTGGCAATTTTGAATATAAGATGTTTTTGGAAAGAATATCAGCTGATATATAATGAGAAAGATATGCTAATTTCTCTAATAAAAGCAGTATTAACCATAGTATAGACTTCTTATAGAATGTATGCGTAAAGCCCACTGTCAAACACATATTGTTAGAAAATCATTTTTAATTTGTGAAAGTAGTCTGCAACGTGTTTTGAAATAAAAACCCTTCCAACCATTCCATCTGCAATGTGTTCAGATTTGTCCATAACATTTTACATGGCTAACTAACTCACCAATGCTAAACTAGCCGAGGCCAAAAGCATTCAATTGAAAAATTCACTTCTCCTCGTCCCTCCTTCACTGTGAGCGACGCACTGTGAGGGCATGTTAGAAATTGTATTGAAATGGGATGACAAAACATGGTCTGCTCAAAGTTGACCTCACCTTCTATGACCCTGCATCTCTCTCTCTCTCTTTTATTTTTGCCTCTGTCCCTCACTTTTTCCTCTCAGTGATGTGTTTGCGCATGGGGATGTTAAGAAAACAATGGCAGGAAAGAGAGTTTGAAGACAATGACTAAAGGGAGCACGGCTCACTGTCACCAGCTTGAGCCTCTAGCCCGCATTTGTGCGTGTGCTTGTTTTGGTGTTCAGCTCTGCGTGTGTAGCTGTGAACTTAACGTCATGTGTGTCATACTTAAAGGAAACCACATATGCAAAGCCCTAAGCTCATTTCTCAGTCTCTCACCTGAAGCCCACTGTAACCCACATTACACGACCTTACGTGCTGCTCTGACTCAATCCACCATTGTTATTCACCTTCTTCTCCCTGTTTTTCTCAGTCTGACCATCACCTCTGCTCTCATTTCCCTCACACGTGTACATGGTACGCTTTGTGAGGCCTCTGGAAAAGGGCAGCGTGGTCTCACCGTTTTTTCTTGTCTGCTTTTATCTCTGTGTCTGTGGTTTCCTGTGGAGCCTGCCGAGGAACAATCGGAGGAACCGCACAGTCACTGTTTGTCCAAAACAACTTGATGCTCACTCTCTCACTCACTCTCTCAGAAACTCACTTTCTCTCTCTCTCTCTCTCTCTCTCTCTCTCTCTCTCTCTCTCTCTCTCTCTCTCTCTCTCTCTCTCTCTCTCTCACACGCTCGATATGTCATTAGCTCACTCACTTTCTCACTAACCACTGACTCTTTCTCATTCATTCAGTCACTACTTCACTTACTAACGCTCATTCACTCATTTACTCACTCAGTGACTCACTCCTTCAGTCACTCATTAATTTACTAATTCACACACTGTCTCACTAATTAACTCACTCACTAAATAACTTACTCCTTCAATCACTTGTTTCGCTAATTCACTCACTAATTTACTCACTGTCTCACTGATTCACTCACTCACTAATTCACTTACTGATACTCACCCCTTCATTTATTCATTGTGTCACTCACTCACTCACTCACTCACTCACTCACTCACTCACTCACTCACTCACTCACTCACCCATTCATGCGCTTGACTTTCTTACTCTCTAACTAAACCTAACCCTATCCCTGACTTTCAGTGATTAACTCACTCCCTCACTCCCCCCCCACTTACTTCCTCTACTTCACTCACATACTCACTCACTCTTTCACTGCCTTTTTTTCAATCACTCATTCACTAACTCTGTCTCTTGTACTCACTCACTTTCTCTCACTTTATCTCACTCATGCTTTCTTTCACTCACTCACAAACTCACATTCATTCAGTCACTCACTCACTCTCTTGGCTCTTCAGAGAGGAAAAGACCTTATCCCATGTTGCACTCAATCACCGTTTAGAAGCTGTTTAGTTTGCTGCACTGCTGTTACACAAGTCATGGTGACGCTTGATTATCTGGAGTGAATGAATATTTACTCAACTGTGGGTTGGCATATATGATGGTGTGGTATGAGAGCTGTGTGTTTATCGAGGAATTTGTATATGCTTACAAACATTGCACAGTGGTTCCCAGTCCTGGCCCTGAAGCAGAGATGTTCAGTCCATTCTTGTGAGTCTGAGTTCAGTCTTGAGTCTGAGTCTGAGGTGCGAGCGTGAGTCTCGAGTCATTACGATTTTTCTTTTGCTTACATACTCTGCCTTGCGCCCATCTCTTGGGCCCCAATGACAGCCAAGAGAGCTGTCAGGAGGGTGGGGCCTGAACCCGAACACTGCCGAGGAAGTCTGCAGGCCAGAAGAGGAAGACTTCAGGATCCTTGTCCACCTGCACCTCCTCCTCCTACCATCACTCGGGTCCCTCAGCAGTTTTCGAAGTTTAGACTCCACCCTCCTGCCGGCTTTTGCAGCTGTCATCAGGGCCCAGGTGCGAGGCATTTCAGGACACATTCTACACATTCTCAAAACATGACACACATTTCTACAACAAGTCAGATTTTTCACACTGCAAAAAGAATTTGAGTTTATTGTCACAGTGAGTTTGCTGCTGTCTTTGGACTGAAAGAAAATGAGGTGAAGACAAGGGACAATGAAAAGACACGATAAGTGAATTTGCTGAATTATTCATAGGTGGCTTGTGATTATTGTGTTTTTTAGTGTTATTTGTGTTTTTTATTATTTTAATGCATTACTGCAAGTGATACAAAATATACACCACACTTTGAAGAATGCCTGCGACCCTGACGGAGAAGCGGCTTAGAAAATGGATGGATGGATGGACTTTGAAGAATGTAAAATATAAACTCAGACCGAACAAAGGCTTTATTCAAAATGTGTTGTTTGTAAAAAAATGCAGGTTACTGTCGTTTATCTCTATTTGGTGACAAAAAGTTGATCTGCATCACATACAGTGTGCTGTCTAGTCAATCAGTGCTCTACAGTCTACAGTCTACCAGAATGTGTTATCCATGTTATCCATTCCTGGTTTCTGACTCTGATGTTCCTAAATGCATCCTCCATAATGCAAAGCAGGATGATCTGCTGATAAGGATTGTGCTCTTCCACAATCAATAGAGAAAAAAATCTTCATTTGGGTTTAGAAATTGTGAATATGGTGGAAGATATGAAGTTCGTGCAAGACTTGAGTTGGCCCTGGAATGAAGCTTGAATGACTTCAACAGGGTCTCACAGGGCCAGTGCAGCCCACTTCTTCTCTCTCCCTACACTCTTCTTCTTCTTCCCTTCTTTTTACAGCTTGCTTCTTCATGTACTACGTACCAGTGCAGCACCTGCAGCTGCTGTATTTATTCTTGTATCTTGTTTTTTAAGCTTGTTGGCCGAACGCTGACAGGCATAAGCAGTTCACTCAAACCATTACTTTGTGGCTTTACTACATAAAGTAAAACATGCATATATGGATTATATGTTATTAGACATTCACATCTATCTCACAAGTTTGCATTATATTCATTATATATTTAGATACATTAACTTTTAAAAATTTTTTCCTTCTTCTCTCACTAATTCACGAGTGTAATGTTTGTACCATTGCAGTCTGAGCTCTCTACAATGTTAGAAATAAAGGTTCTGGGCTTATACATTTTTTGTTCATCAAGGTACAAACAATGCAAATGTACCTTCAAAGATAAACAGTGGTTTTGAGGTCAAATTGTGCACCGTACATATGTTTTTCCAGTTGAACAGAGTACCTTTTCATAACCATATGTTTTGAAACAAAACAATAAAACAGAAGTTGGGAGATGAGACAGGGTGTGTGGAGTCAATACAATTTAGAAAATATATTTTTAATGGATTATGGTACAATTATGTTCCCTGAATAAAAGTACTGAAACGTATCCTTAAGGGTCCCACCCCAGTGACTTTCCAAATATATGTCTTTTCTGCTTTCGTCTTTGAAAAATTTCTTTAGAGAAATGCAGCGAAATGTGTCCAGAGTTTAGCTACACTGACACAAAAAAAGAACCTGAGCTTCTGAATTGCATGGCATTGTGCAAGAAACCAAGAAACGCTGTAGTAGAGAATTTTAGTTTAGTGTTACTGGCTTCAGGCATTGAATGACACAAAAGTCAACACCTAACAAAAACCTGTCTGTTTCAATATGGCTTCAAACAAACCTTTAATTATAGAAAAACCTTCAATCAGATGGTCAGAACAAAGTTCTACATGCAGGAAATGTGGTGTTTAAAGGAAAGAACCCACACAACTTGACAGCAAGTATACTAACTAGCTAGGGACTTATCCAACTGAAACTTTAATGAACTTTAAATGACTGTTATCTGTAACTTCAGCTATAATAGCTATTTAACTAGATAACATACTAGCTGTCTAAACTAAGTGCTAGCCAACAGTTTTAAACTATTTTGCCTCTTTCCTTTTAAACACAACATTTACTGTGTGTAGTTCTTCATTTTGTCCTTCAGACTGCAGGGTGTTCTATAATAGAAGGCTCTGAATTGAACCAGATCGTGCTGTGAGCTGCGGGAGAACACCACTGCAGTAATGACTGCACTGGACCCAGCAAAGCTTGCATATGTGAGGCTGGAAATGATGTTTTTCTTTATTTGCCACAGTAAGATCTTCAGTCCTAAATTCAGTTTTATTCATGTTTATTTCTCAGGCTGAAATTTCATGAGTTATAAGTTCTCAAGTCCAAATCCTGTTGCAAGTCATTTAGAGGCATTTCAGACTAGATATCAACTCAGGAAAGACTTATTATGCAGATTAGTTGCTTCATATACGCTTGAGAAATGGCAATGTAGAGAGCAGGGGTACTTCAGGACCTGGAATGGGAACCACTGACAGAGCAGATGTACTAAAAAGAGCTTAAGGCTGAATATTCAATTAAATAGCTACCACTGTAGAACCTACATGTTGTGTTACAGGGCCTGAATTAAAAACGCCCCATTAATCCTGAAAGGATGCCACTCCAAATCCACTCACACCGAAGTACCTTTTTGAAAATCTTTTGCTCAAACCTAAACTAGGTGTTCATTTGATAATTTAATGACAAAGCTACTTTGACAGCCAAACAGCTGGAAGCAGACTCGGGCCCTGCAGCCCCCCCCAGAGCAACCCAGTGACTGACAGCCCCCTTAAATAGCCAAGATTAACTTTAATCAGCCATTACTCTACCTGCAGCTCTATAAATGACCCCTGTGCTCAACCCCAAGCCATTCATTAGCTTTGAAGCCTCTGAATGAATGGAAGCCGTGGCTCCCCATTGGCACAAAAAATGCCACCCCGCCAGCCACAGAATACTGAAACAATTCCCTCTATGGCTGCCTCTGACACACAAATGTCTTGTTGCCAATGAAGATGTTCAAACCCCCCAAAACCCCTCTCACCCCGCTTCTAAGGGCACTGGAATTTGTGAGTGCTGCTTCACACGTTGATCTCAAAGGCCCAGCGCAGGCCTCAAAAGCAAAAGCACCCTGGAAGGAGCTCTCAAGGCTGGTCTGTAAAGGAGCACTGGGCTAAGGCAATAAGGACTCTTCTAGCACTTGCTGAGCACATTGAGAGGCTCACAATGCCAAGAGCTGGGGCTTTTTCAAAGTGGTCGGAAAGGGGAGATGCCCATCTCTCCAATAGCAGCAATAGAGGCATCTGTACTGTGCCGCCTGCAGCCTGCCTCCTCACCATCTCCCCCACTGACAGCTACCTTATGCAAAACAAAAGCTGTTTCCAGAATAGTCACATTATCACGTTAGCTGTAGCACAGTGTGCCAGTACCTCAGACATTATTTGGGAGGTGGACCATTCCAGTAGAAACATGGTAGTAGTATGGTGATGAGTGTTGCACTGGAGTGTGCTGCACTTCTCAGGATAGTCCTCCAAAAAAAAAAAAAAGATGCCAGTGGTGTTGTGACCAGAAACTGACCACTGACAACGGACTAAAGAATGACTGACCCAAATTGCGCACAGAGAAGATAAGCTATAGTCTTTATGCATAAGCAAGCTCATTAATATCACATTTTTCAGTATTTAATTGATCCACTCCTTGCCTTTATTACATATTGCCTTTTTTAATGGAAGCTTGACAACTTTCAGTGTTTTTTCACGCCTCCAAAGTTCAGTCGCATAAGTTGGTTGCATTATTTAATGATGTTGGTCTAGATTCTGGGATGGTCAATCCATTGTTCTGAGAACCTTGACAGCTTCTTTGTTTAATTTACATATTTTCTCATTGTTTGTTTGTTTCTTTTCTCAGCTACACATCCTTTCAGATTTATAGTGCTGAGTTGACTTCTCACAGTGGAAGGATGGACAGAAACACCAGTGGATTTTTTTTTATTTTCTCCTCTTTCTCAAAGATGAAAGCTATAAGCACTGTTGATCAGGTGAGGACTGCTTCGGTGGTCTACCAGGTCTTGCATAGTTGTTAGGAGTCCAATTTAAAATCATTTTTAAACTCAATGATTATTTAAAAACATAATTTTCTTCAACTTCCCCTTACATATTCAAGATGGGTATTTTATATGTAGTCTCCTCAGAAATATGGTGTGAAAACGAATAATGTAATGGCCATTTTGACTGGAAATAAATGAAAAGTGGTCTCAGGTTTTGCACAATAATGAAGAACATAATTCGTACACTAACATTCCATGATCATTGTTCTGTGAAGGTAGTCAGATTACTTTGCAAATGATGTAATAAATTATGGGTGTTCCATGTCTGTCAGGGTAGATTGTTTGTACATTATTTGTTTTGATGCATTGTTTGACTGTAAAAGTGCACAGTGATGCTTTCCTTACAGTCACCAAAGTTGTAGGGATGATAAGTTTAGAGACAGTTTAACTTAATTGCACTGAAATGCAAAGCAAATTCTAGATATTAACTGAGAAATTGTGGAGTACAGACACCACAGTGCTATGAAATGTGTTTTGGGTAAAATGATCACCAAGACAGTCTAACTAAATTACATTGAACAAACATTTAGCTACTATGACAATAAAAGACATATTAAAAATATTATAATTGTATGGTGCAACAAGGTGGTAAATACAAACATATTTAAAGTTTGTCACACTAAATTTCGATGTAATGTCACAAGTTAAAGCAGGAAAGCAGATCAAGTAAGATCTCCAAGTACTTGATAAGTTATATGGCGTAAAAGTGACACAAAGTACAAAATATATGTTTCTGAAGTAAATGGAAGGACCCAGTTAAACCATAGTAAGAATTATTGCTTTCTTTTACAGTCTTGCTTATAGGTACTATCATATTATATAAGGCAGTTTGTACTTCATTAGTATACAATCTCTTAACATGACTCTCTGGTA
This sequence comes from Pygocentrus nattereri, assembly GCF_015220715.1. Taxonomy (NCBI): domain Eukaryota; kingdom Metazoa; phylum Chordata; class Actinopteri; order Characiformes; family Serrasalmidae; genus Pygocentrus; species Pygocentrus nattereri. Next base: position 29,704,403 of record NC_051215.1, on the reverse strand, counting down.
CTTTTTATCCAGCACTGTGAAGTTTGTACCACATTACCATAATAAATATCTAGAACCTCTTGATCATTTTAGGGTAATTTGGTTATCATGCTTTGGAACCATTAGGTTACACAAAATTACTAAAACGTCTATATACAACACTATAAAATTAGTCCCAAAAAGTGACGATATGGCCTTGTTTTTAGTATATGAGCATGAATTTCTCAGCACCCAAGCATTTCCAGTTCTCTGCACCACTTTCGTTTACCTTTCTCCCTCAAACTCCATCTTATTCCATCTTATCCTCATGGTTTCTCTATTCTCTCCCTGGCCCACAGATTTCTCCCTCTCTCTCCTCTTTTCCTCCCTCTTTCTTGCTTTTGCATTGCATAAACGAATCAATAGTCGTACTCTAAAGGACAGGATTCCAATAAAAGCGCCTTTACATGGTTGCTGAATGGAAGTCTGGGATTACAGCCATCCGCTGGGCCCCTGACTCACACAAACTGCTCTCGGCCCCAGAACAACACACACACACACACACACACACACACACACACACACACACACACACCTCATACATACACACACAGTCATAATGCCCTGGTTTGGTGGCCTATTCAGAGGGTCACATGGGTAATGCAGAGAAGTCAGCATGGGCAACTGCTGAGCTGAATTCAGCGGCTCCAGCCCGGGAGAACAGAGAAATGCCACCCAGGATTACGGTACAGTCCGTTTCAGTTAGCAGCAGATGCTAGCCGTTATTGGGCCCCTTAAAACGTCAGGTGGTGATCAATGGCAGGAGTGAAATGAATGCACAACAGTCAGATAAGATTAATTCTAGCTGGGCTTTGGGTTCACTGTGGACCGAGGAAGCTAGTTCCCATGTGCCAGAAAACCACAATGCATGCAGTGAATGCCTCTGCCTGCTAACCCATTTTCATGTTACAACTCCAATGCCTATGGAAAAAAACAGGCCATCATTCAGACATAAGCCAGCTTGCCAAACACAAAGCCTAATCTTTGACTAATTTACACTGTCAACAGGAATTTTGAGAATTGAGAACACTTTGTATTCTAGGACTAGGCTTAATCTGCATCCAGAAAACCGGCCTTCAAATGCCCGGGCCTTGTAGTAGTCATTGTAAGGTTGTGATGGATTAGCTGGAATGTAAGCAGTGGAATTGTTTGAAATTCCACTTTTTTGACCTCTATAGATGTAGACGCCCAAAAAGCAGTCCCACTACTGTGCCTTGAGCTCAGCTGTGCTCCAAAAACATTTCCCTTACTGAAAATAACTGCTCCATGTAGCAATAACACAAAGAACTGAGCTTACAGCTCACATAGCAAAACAATCTCAGGGTAGCACTGGAGCAGTGGCATGTTTAGGTGCAAGTCCATGGTCAAAGGGAGCTCACCAGTCCCAGAAAGTTTGTGATAAAGCCATTAGTGTGCCTGCCAGTTATGGCTCGGCTCTGGCCAAAGCAAACACGAATCCCCTGAGCGACAGCATCGGCTAGTGACTCTGCACACAAGCAGAGATTTATGAAAAGTGCTCTATTGAGAACCACATCTTGCTAAATTCCCTTCTTCCCTGGTTTACTCTCTCACTCTGATGTATTTTTGAGAACGTTTCAGTTCAACTTTTCAAATGCTTCATAGGCTATAGGGGACTTAAAGATATACAGTTATATACATAGCTATATATAACTGATACGTATTTCTGTAAATGTGACTGGCCATATATGAGCAGAGCAGTGACAAATGAGGATCCAGTTTCTTATGTATGTTTTATACAATTTCAGGTTATTCTTATACACCCTCATGCTTGCCCCAACTATCAGCGCAACATTCAACAGTCCATACAAGCAACACTTCTTAATATCTTGGTGCATTAATACAGAATTTAGGTGATATGAGCTCATAAGTGTGCATACATCAAATATTTCATGGCTTTAAACATGGCTCAGCCAATCAGAATTCATGCCCACCTCTATCCGTTTCATTATTGATAGTTTGTCGCCTCCTTGATTTTAGGCTTGCTGGTCAACAATTAATCAATGACGTGTGGCAGAATTTCTTCAAATTTGCACCCATATGCTGAACTGTTTAGGGAGCATGCCATTTTGTAAGTGTCTGAATGCCTTTAAAAGGCCAGGGTCCACCAGTGGGCCCAAAGACCCTGTTGTTACTGAATAATAAGCCTTACTTTGCGATAAACATTTTAGGGGGATAAAAGTGGATGTCCAGGGCTATGTCTCACAGCACACAACAGGTAGTGTGTGAACAGTGTATACTAGCAGACAGAGAACATACATAATGCACTGTCATATGTGACTACAACAGAGTTATAAGGAAACCCATTTAATGTTGGTGTACAGAAATTCTTGCTTAAATCACAAATTCAGTTGGCTACATTAGTGTTGTAAAGTGCTCAAATGTAGTAGGTTTGAAACTACGGGACCACAGAACACTTAGAGGACTAGAACATAGTCCAGGTTCTGTTATTGCATTACCATGAGGTCGATGTGAACAAGACCACTATTACTGAAGGAGCTCTGATTTCATTCTGACTTACAAGAGCTTCAGACGTTGCAGATTCATACTGGATTAAAATCACAAAGTTAATATTTAACTATTTAATTTACAGCACCTTTCCAGGTAAAACTTATTCAGTTATGGCTTCACTCCTTCCCTCTCTTGCTTTCCTGCTCTAACTTTTTGTCAGGACTGCTGGGAAAACACTCCAAACTCAGATGACAGGCCTTGGTTGCACAGTTCTGTTTGAAGGGCATGCTGGGCCACTGCCACACACACACACTATCCCCCCCGCCCTCCACCACCCCCTCCACACCAGACCCAAGGGATCACTCATGCAAGGCCAGGGGGCTCCGCTGTGCACATCTGCTGTGCTGGGCAACAGTAAGCAGAAAGAGGGCCGAGGTTGGGGGCATTTACAGGAGACACTTGGCTTTGGGAGGCCACCAGATGCCTGCTTATGCTGCACTTGCTGCCATGGTGATAGCCTTCCAGTGTTTACAGCCCCAGTAGTGGACAAGGATCACATCCCTGACTCCTTCTAATGGAAATGACCAGTCCTGCCAAGAGAGGAGGGGGCGTCGCTGTCTTTACTGCTCTTTCTCTTCCTTCTCTGTGTGTGTGGGTGGGTTTAGGGCTCTATGGGGGGGGTTGTGTTGGAGGGAGAGAGAGAGAGCTGTGGGGGAGCTGTGAGTCAAGTTTACAGTGCTGGACTTTTGGACAGTAATTTTGACTTTAACAGGCTTTGTCTGGTGAAGCATGATGATGATGAACACTAGAAGCTGAAACAAGGGATTTTTCCATCCTGTATCAGTCACCATTTGTCAGTTCACAACCTTGTGGGTTGGGTGCCAACCTTTTATTCTTTACATTAACTTTCACCAAAGAAATTTAACAACACTTTATATATTTGGATGGCCCTTTTTAGATGAAGTGAACGCTCAACAGACTCTCAGTACCATATCAGCAACAAATCAGTGATGTAGCAGCAGTGTATACATTTAATATATTATCAAGAGATTTTTAATTAGCAATGCAAATATAATTTGTTTAGACAAATTAGACACACTGCTGACACCATTCTGTAACTGGATCTTGACTGGATTAGGATTTCATTAAGGTTAGGGTTAAGATTAGGGCCAGGGTGAGGGTTACAATTAAGTTTGGCTGAGATTAAGATTATGTTTAGGATTAGGATTAGGTTTTAGGTTAATGTTTAGGTCAGGGTTAGTGGTAGGGCTAATGTTAAGATTATGATTCAATTCTGTTTTGAGGTTAAAATTAGGATTAGGGGCAGGGTTAGGTCTGGGGTCAGGTTTGGTAAGTTAGGTTTTGCTTAATGGAAGTACCATATAAACTTTACTTCATGTAACATAATACATCTACTTAATAGAAGTAATGTATCAGCAGTATATTGTCATGATGTATTCAGGTGCTTCACTATTGCTACTTTGCTGGTATGTTGCTAATGTGTTACTTATAATCTGTTAAAAGTTTATTAATCATCTAACCCTAACCCTAACCCTAACCTGTCCAGGGCGTATCATGCCTTCCGCCCGAAGACTGCTGGGATAGGCTCCAGCACCCCCCGCGTCCCTGACGGAGAAGCGGCTTACAAAATGGATGGATGGATGGATTTTGGGTCGCTTCTATTGGGCCATTTTTGTGAAATTTACACACAGTGTAAAAAGAAAGAGAACAGGCATTTTCACATTATGTCAAAAATGTGTATATATATATATATATATATATATATATATATTTATATATAAAGTACCAGTTTAATTCTACCTTTCTGAATCCTTTTAAACCTTCTAAATTCAGCCAACCTGACACTTAATCTTTAGTCTCTGTTTATATATATATATATATATATATATATATATATATATATATATATATATACACATATATAAGTATTGCTGCTGTTGGAACAAAACCTCATATCTCATTTTTGTCGTTTTTCCGTTTTTAGGCATAATTTGAGAGTACCTATTGCTCTTTACATTGTGTGTAAATTTTATGAAGAATGGACCAAAACAAACACAAAATGACCTGGACAAATGACTAGTTCCATTGACTTACAATAAAAGTTTCTTTTCCTGTAAAGTTACCATTTGAGAAATACAAGGTTTTATATAAATGTATATATCGCTGTTGTATATATCATTGTTATGTATATATATGTATATGTTATGTTATGTATATACATATATATGTATATATCATTGTTATGTATATATATGTATATGTTATGTTATGTATATATATGTATATATCGTTGTTGGAACAAAACTTGCACATGGTGTGCTTGGTCAGCAGTGTTACCCACTATGCTATACCAAACATAACCTCTTGCCTTCTTTTTATATAGTTTTGTTATAAGCCTACTGTGTCTAAAAGTATCAATAAGCCCAATACAGTTCAATTTTACCTACAGTTTAATTCTACCTTTCTGAATCCTTTAAACCTTCTAAATTCAGGCAACCTGACACTTAATCTTTAGTCTCTGTTTTCTCCTCAACCCAGTTTCCTTAGTTCAGCTGTCTGGCTCCATTTCATTTAAACAGCCTCCCATCAGCCATCATCCACCCACTGTCACTGTCATATTAAATCTCGAACCTCAAACTATTTCTGCCTTTATCTGTGAGAAACGAAAGATTCAGTAGGTTGTGAGAGGAGAGGGAGGCGAGGAGAATGGCTAGGATTTTCCACTGTGTTTGCATGGTATGAATCAGAGAACACACTGGGGGATGATTACTGATAGTTATAAAGCCTAATTTACATATCTATTCTGTGAAAGCACACGTGTCCAGGAAATGGTTAATCAGCTCAAATTCAGGAAAGTAAAGATCACCTGATTTAAACAAAGAGCATATCTACCTGTCTATCTATCTACACTCCTACACTGATACTGTTATGATTTCGTGTGGGTTGAAGCTTTACAGTGTGAGTGCAAGTATTTAATACAGGTCACACACTATAACATTTATGTTTTAAATTTGTTTTAGTTTTTTTTGTTTTAGGCATGTTTTCTTTGTCAACACATTCATAACTTCTTACACAAACACTTCTCAACATGTTAATGAATGTATAAAATAACATTTGTAAAGCATACATGTTTTATATGATATTAATGTGGACTACTATGTAATTTTACTGAGATACACTTTTGTCAAAATAAAAGTCCTCATTTTTGTTTTGAAAAAGTAGATTATCTTCAGTATAACGCCTCATTTCTGGACAGCAAAAATAAAAATGACCTTACTTTACCCCTTCGGTCATTAAGTGCTTTGACACTCAGGCACGTTTCACCTATGTCACTTTACTACATAGAGAGTAAATAACTCACAAATATGCTTAGGAACAATCATTCAACTTAATCTTAGTATGGTGGTGTGCTTAAGTGCCAAAGCATTTAATGACCAAAAGTGTTAAGCAAGGTCATTTTCATTTGACTGTCCAGATATGATGTGTTTTACTGAAAATAATATAGATTTTTTTCAAAATAACAAATGAGAACTTTTAGTAGTCCATATTAATATAATGCAAAACGTATTCTGTATGTATGTTGATTTAAACATTCATGAACATGTAATGAAGCGTTTATGTAAGATTATGTAAGTTTATGCAAGTCATGAATGTGACTTCAAGTAAAGTCTTACCGATATATTTACATTGTGGCTATGTCTTAGTAAGGCATGGAAATGAGATTATGCCTTATTTAGCTGTGTCCAAGGCTTAATTATTTCATTCCTATGGTTAACAAAGTCATGGCCATGCATTAGGATTCCATTCCTATGCCTTACTAAGTCGTGGCCACGACTTAGTTACCTTGTTCCCACAAATATATGTATATATTTATAAACACACATCCATTCGCCAGTTTACCTCCATCAGTGCTCACTTAAGTTAATGTTTCATCTCAGACTTGTTTTGGAATGAGAAACAAAGCAGGGCAGCCAATCAGAAGTGGACTTTAGGGGACAAAATAAAATGTAAGTGTAAAAAAAGGTGAGGAAAATGTGGGCATGTAAGGACACTGAAGTTGGACCATTTCTGTTGGTTTGTTCATGAAATATTGAAACAGTTTAAAGGGCAGCTGGCATTTTTAAATAAAACCAAAACAAAACACAACACGAGAAACAGAATGCTGTTTAGATCCATTTTATTTGCCAAACCATGGAAAACTGAAGAAAATACTGACACAAGTGACACTTTGGGAATAATTCCTCACATATTTAAAGACTTGCTATAATGTCGTCATTCATCATTCATTGGCTTGGATGCTTTCATCGGCCCAGAGTAAGAGAAGGCTCTTGGTTTGGGGAAAATTCCAGCCTTGCATATCCTCCACATTTCGTTTCCTTGTTTATCCTCTCCTGCTTGTCAGCACTCAGCAGACGCATTTCCAGTCACGTAATTGTGTACAGACATGCAGGGTTTGGATTGTGACAGAGGTCTTGGGGTGTTCCCTAGTGGACAGTCTGGCTGTAATGTGACCTCTGTGCTGATTAATACTATTCTCACAGCATATTTTGAAATGTTTGGGCAGGAGCCTTTTAACTTTATATCTATGTCAGAATACATCATTTTTGCACTTTAGGCCATAACTGGACAACTGAAACAATTTTTAACCATTGTTTTTAATAAAGATGAGTAAGTTTGTCTGCTCAGTTAACACCTATTTTCTTTACCTTATACCTTTGAGTTTGAAAAACAGCCCGTGTGTGAAGAATAACCTGTTATGAAATGTTTTATTATAAAGTAATTCTATGAAGACAATGTAAAAATTAGAATATGCAGCAAGTAGATCTTTTTCACTGATGGGTCCCAAGGACGTAAACTGGATGAAAACATATACAAATGGTTAAGCAAACTGATAAAATGGGTCATATGTTGGTTGTTGAGCAATAACACAAAATCTTATGGGAATGTTACCCACTGCATGTTCTCTAACAGCCTTGAACGGAAACATACTTGTTGGCATATGTCATACCTGCCAATGGCTTTTCTCTCCTCTGTATCTTCTCAGATGTTACTAACTTAAAATCAAAGTATTTGAGCAGTTTGAGATGTGATCAAGCTTTAATCTGCTTTTTTTTTTAAACCGGAGCAGCGTAGCTCAATACCCTGTCTTTTTGCTGTTACTTTATGCATCTTGGCTGACAGTTTATCCAGGATGAGCATTCTAATGTTGAAGACAATAAAAATCTAGTAACGAAACCTTGTGAAAGAAAATGCATATTTTATTCAAGGAAACAGCACAAGACCCCTCAAGCTCAGCTGTATCTTTCTCTTTACTTTTACAGGATAATCGGGTCCCTTTTCAGCCGCCCCCTTAATTAGAACCTTGCAAATATCGAAAGGACATTTCACTTATTCTTGTGTTAAAGAAGGCATACGCCCATTTTCACCGTTCATAATTTTAGTTTATATGTGAATTGATTTACATGCTTCAGTGTTCTAAAAACAAATAATTTTTCTCCTACTGGACATTTGCATTCACCCTCTGTCTAAAACACTCCTGTGTCCTTAATCCCCACTTCCCAATGAGCCCAGTGTTCTCTGAGTGGTCAGTCACCAGAGTGCTTGAAAGTGGTAGCGACATCCTGCTTCAAGATTTACCTCTAAATCTAGGGGCAGGGCCACAGGGGCACTGGCCCCAGAAGAAATCTGATTGGCTCTTTTAGTGCCCCCTCCACACTCTCACTACTGCCAGTCACATCATTGACAAACTGGATGGACTTCAGTGAACCTTCCAGATTTTAATGGTGAATATGTTACTCACATGGATTGTGAAGACTAAAAAAGGTTTAGAAGTGCTGCTGGATAATGGATAACCCACAGATACAACTTCGTTTATGTCTGAAATTGATGTAGAACGTGTTGATTTCTGTGGGCTGTGCTGTCTATGAGAGCAGAGAACATCTGCCAATTACATTGCAAGTGGCAATCATAGGGGCCCAAGCACTGGATGCCTCATGGTGCCAGTGCAGGCCTTTCAGCAGGTAGTACACAAATGACAGTGATTTTTTAGAATGACCTCCAATTTTTGTTGAGGAGGGATCTTAAAAGGAGATCTCAAATTTTTATACACACTGACATTGGTATGGTAAGTAACAGTTTTTTTAACAAACATTTCAAAATACCTGAAAAGCAGTACATTTTTTCACATGACTTCAATTGCCATAGTTGTTAAACTCTGCAATCTTCATTTTTCAAGTGTATCTAATCCTGATCCTGGAGATCTACCAACCTGCAAAATTTAGCTGCAGCCCTTATAAAACATACATCCTCCAGTTAATAGAGGAAATTAGATACAGGGGTGTTGTATCTGAAATCTCTAGGGTGGTGAATCTGCAGGACCAGGACTGCTCCCCACTGTTCTTCAGCAATTACCTGTTTCTCTAGAAGAATGCACCATAATGCTTACAAAACAATTTTCAAAGGTAAATGTTCCAAGTGTCTGGACACTGTACAGGGGGTTAGAGTCTGAGCTTGCCCCATTTTTGACTGCTTGCATGTGAAATTATTAGTCTCATGATGACATTTGACCATGTCTGCTGCCGAATGTAAAGCACACTTAATAATATACAGTATGTATAATGTAAATAATATAAAACATATTGTATGTATATTATTATGTAAGTTATTATGGAGCTTCTAGAATTTGAAGGCATTTATTTGGCCCTGGGTGTGTTTACACCTGGCTTTTTATACAGTCAAGTAAAATCCAAATCCATGCTTACTGATGCAAGGTGTAAATAGGCGTTGAGTGTTAAATAACTTTTGAGGTAAATGTGTGCTTTTAACAACATTGTGGAAAACTATTAAAACACTAGTTTCTCAAAAACAATAACTATAACAAATCTAAGTATTGGTACAAAAGTATTAGTAACAAAACTTTTGCTATTTCCAAACTTAATTAAAAATGAGGAGAAAAAAACTAAAATGAGAGCAAGGTATTGTGTTACGATTAGGGTATTTGTGTGTGAAAACAGGGTTCATTGCTCCCATTCGTCCAGCTGTGCCTCTCTTTATCTTCACTTCCGAAGCCCATCAAGCTGCTTCTCCACAGCCTTCAGCCTCCATCCAGTAGCCCCTCTCCCCCACCCTCTCTAGGCCTTTTTTCATTGGGCCCCAGGCTGCTGCTACATCAAAGCTTCAGTCCAACACCCGGGGCTTCTCCACAGCTCAGACAAGAGGAAGCTTACTGCACAGCCTCTTTTGTCATGTCACTTTCCCTTTCTCCTTTCCTGAAGGTCCGGTTTTCAAGTGGGCCTACCTATCTCATTCATTTAGGCCTCGTAAAAGGGAGACAGCCGAGTTCATAAAGAGCTTCAGTGGCTTGGGTACATTGTTGCGCAGTAGCCGTAAAAATGGATACCCTTGTGGCTGGAACAATAGAGGCCTCTCTGGCTGTGCAACAGTGGGGAGAACAGTGAACAGCCTACCAGGAATAAGAGTGAAAACTAGTTTGCCTACGTGAAAGCTTCACAACACTGGATTTAGAGGCTTTGATTGCTGATGATGGCTTCAGAGTTCAAGTGTAGGCAAGTTTAGGACACATCTATTTTTGATAACCACCATAACTGGCACATTTCCCTGATTTTCTCACAGATTGCACAAGCTATGATGAAACGAAACCACACAGCGCTAACCTCATTTACTACAATGTCTTTTGTACAAACAAATAAAAGCATCATTGCCCAACAAAAAGTGACCAACTGACCTCATTCGCTTTTCAAACGTGCAAATACAGGACCACGCAACTGCGTAATTGCTTGGTTTGCAAACCAACCCTTTATTAGGGGCCCATATAAGTTGGGCAACAAACATGAATGACAGAGGTAGAAGAGGTAGAAGAAGATGAAAGAAAGAAAGAAAGAAGAGCAACACGTAGATTAGAGGAAACCTATGTTTAACCTGTGTATGATATGTAGGTGGTTCTCTTTCCAAAAGTGCACACAGCACATGCACAGAGGAAGTGAGCAGAAGTTATACTTTGTGTTGGAGTTTTAGACTTTTTTGTCGATGTTTCTGTTAATAAGAGAAAGAAAGCAGGGTCAAGTAAGCCATATTGCAGCATATCAGATAATCAGGTGAATGTAGGACCAAAGATAACGCCTCTTAGAAAACTTTGTTTACATGCACTCAATAATCCAATTATAATTAGATTTCTGCAATTATCTGATTATTCAAATGGTCATGTAAGCAACATACTATGACTTCTTAGATCTAGGTCTAGAAATCTGATTAAGAAATCTGATCAAGAGAGCTGGATTTTAGCTCAGTAATCAGATTTCTCAGGGCTTGTAAACTCTTACTTTGATTTCTTTCACATTTCTCTCTACACATGTGCAAAACAGACGGTAACAGAAATAAGCAAGTGGCATCGCCATGAGGCACAGCAAAACACTTTTGTAGCAACACTGAAACTGACTACATGCGTGATGAAATGAGGGATTTAAATATTCTTCATTTTCTAGATGGTGTATGTTCATATTTTCAGGTAAAGTGCATGTTAATACATTAATCGGACAAAATCTGATTTTCTGCAGTTATTGGATTATTAAATGCATGTAAATACACTCTTTGACAGTTCATATGCTCTGAGAGGAAGCACTTTTGATTCCCTCAAGAACCTTTGAATTGGTGATTCTCAACACTTTAAAGCTTAAGCCTAGATATTGTCACCTAGATGTGTTGTTTATAACTGTTAGGTATTGAAACAATGCACTACAAGTATTTTATATCATCTAAAACTTTAATACCAGTTGCTGAACAATGAAAAAACAAAGCAAAACAAAAAACCCACAGAGCGAACCAATCTGAATGAGTAATACAGACAATGAAATACTTTGTGAACTTATAAGGGTCACTTGAAGTCTCTTACTGTTCTTACTGATGATATACATTCCTGTCTAGCTGTATAGGGAAACATCACACTCTATTCTCATGGGTCAGATATGATCTGACATGGTGATAACTGGGCTAAATGTTGGTGGGAATGTAGAATTATTTGGGGGGGAACAAACTGAGCGTGAAATTTTGGTCACAACTTATTTTGATCCCTTTGTGCCCCATAAATGATCTCCAGATACTTACATTATTATCAAACTTAATGTATATGCTTAGCTATTTATCAACAACATTAGGGTAAGGGCTGCATTTAGGAGTAGATGGGTTGAAGTTAAGGATAGGGTTAGGTTGAGGGTTAGTGTTAGGCATAGGATTAGATTTAATAGAATCTATTACAATCAACCAAGTTCAGTTAATGTATGTTAAGACAGACAGAGCATCTACAAAACTTCTACAGTGGATTATCAAAATAGAGTTACTGAAATTTTTAAACCAATTCAATGAAGGCAGAACTCAAAGTAATGTGAAATGGTGTACATGTCAATCTGTCGGATAGACAACAAGCTCATTATTAGCCTATAGATGTAAAGTAAGCTAGCATGACTGAAAAGTCCCACAAAAACTCCAGTTATGTATGTGTCATGCGTGTAGAGAACCCACCACTTGCAGTAAAATAAAAGCTCTTTCAGTGGAAAATCTGTTCCATTGGCTAATGCCAGCATTTCTCAGGCTAGCTTGTGTTGCTGGTATCATTGTGTTTACTCCAGATGGTTAAAGAGCACAAAATAGAAAAATCAGGGGGTGGGGAAAGTTATTTGCTGTGGTTTACATTGCAATCCAGCACCAAATATTAGAGAAGTTGATGGATGGCACATTTTATCCTCTGATTGACTACAAAGCAATGACAATACCTAAAGAAAAAAACATGAATCTGCATACACTGATCTAATGGGTAGTGATACAGATGACTCTGCAGATGTAGTGTTGATAAAGCCTGAGATGTTTTCAGGTATGTATGACACAGTGTCACATACAGCATATTGTTTGAAAGCCTTGCTTCTCCATGTTAATGTACATGTATGTTGACATCTCAAATTATTGTAAAGTTTTTAAGTTACACACAATATATCATGAACACACTGTTAGGGTGGCCTTCACCCTCATGGAGTTAAAGAGCTGTTTTTTTTTGTGTTTACAAGATGTGCCAGAATTTGTCCCAGAACACTGAAGAACCTACTACTTACAGACCTTACACGTCTGGAAGTGATAAAATTGTTAGAAAAAGAAGCCAAAACTATAAATAATGGGGAACTTTGTCCGACTGTGTGATCTAACCAAAAGATTAATACTGCATACTTGATTTTGGTAATTGTGGGCTGGTGGGTTTTAGGAAATGTGACTAAGTTCTTAATGTTGTTCTTAGAGACTGAGAGTGTGAAATGCGGTTCCAGAAAGCTGCAGAAAGCTCTAATACTTGAGAAACTATAAGGCAGCTCTGTTTTGAAAAAATTTACAAGTGATCCACAATTTGTTTCGCAGTAACACCACGAAGTAGGAAACTGTCACAGTCACATATGGCAGAGCACCGAAACCTCTTCAAAGCCAAATTCTGAGCAGTGTGTGCCGTTAACCACAGGCTGCAGATGTTCAGACACACTTGCAGGCTGGGCTAACCACAAGGCCGATCAGAGAAGCAGCGACGGGAGATACTGTGATAGCATCAGAACACCTTGCTCCGATGTTTCATTCGCCCTTTTTGCAAACACTGCTCACTGGTTTACAGGAAACACTCTGGTGGTGACTTGCTGCCTGTCTTCGTTTTAGGCTTCCAACTACGTTGTGTGTATTTGTGTGTGTGTGTGTGTGCGTGTGTGTGTGTGCGTCCGTGTGTTTGTGTGTGTGTGTGTGTGTGTGTGTGTGTGTGTGTGAATGTGTGTGCTTATTTGCTGACTTAACTTTTATGAATGCTTTTACAGACTGATTGTAAAGGTAAGTGACGCCTTTCGTTCATCTAACGTCCAGTCAAACTGACCTTTAAGGTCAAGATATTCATTTTTCAAAAATATTGCACTTGCATAAGGAAGGTGAAAATCAAATGAAAAGAAATGAAAAAAAAACAGGAGACTCCAAAACTGGAGTTCAAAAATGATTCACAGATACAGAGAAAATGGGACTTTCAGCAACTGTGCAGGTCCTGGTAGACCACTTAAACCATCACCATCAGATAGAAAATAATAAAAGCTTTCATCTTTGATGAAAGGATAAACACTTGTCACGAACCTGTTACTTAGAAAAAAAGAAAACATTGGCAAATCAAACACAGAAGCTTCTGGTCTACTCAGAGCAATGGACTGTCCACCTCCAGAGTCCAGACGTCAACATGAGTGAAAGTGTTTGAGATTGTTCAGATCATGAGAAGCAGAAAATACTTCCAAGACTGAACTTTGGAGGAGTGAAAAAATCCCTGCAGATTTCTTTGTAAAACTGAAAGCAAGTTTGCTGAAAAGAATGGAAGCTGTAATAAAGACAAAACATGGACACACTAAATACTGAAAAATTAGATATAATATTTAGCACTACAGATATAATCCACTCTGTAGTTTTCTGTAACATATATGTTACATTGACTGGAAATGAAATAAATGGGTACTTGGGTATCACTGTATAGAAACTAAAACAGCACACAGTGACAAAGAAAGAGAGCTGTACACCCTCAGAAAAAGGGTCTGAAACTGTTACTGGGGCAGTACCCTTCTTGTCACTGGGGTGGCACCATCAAGGGAACATCTCAATACCTTTAGTCAGGGAACTGTACCATAATCCATTGAAATTATACTTTCTAAGTGGTATTGACTCCACACACCCCGTCTCGTCTCCAGGCTTTTTATTTTACTGTTCTATTTTAAAACATTAGATTATGAAAAGATACAAATATGAGCTTCACCACTAGAGAAAAACATATTTAAGGTACACAACTGGATCTTAAAACCACTGTTATAACTTTGAAGGTACATTTACATCACTTGTACCTTAAAGAATGAGAAATATACCTGCACAGTACCTTTATTTATGACAGTGTCTGCGTGTGTAACTGGAGGAAGTTGGTGTGGTAAGATAAAACATGTGTTGTCACGCCACTGAGTGCATTGTTGGGCTAGGAAACCTCAATGTGCGTAAATAAGATGTAGAACACAAAAACTTGGCTGATCTGTAATGATGCAAATGCAGATTACCTCTCCAGCTGCACACACACACACACACACACACACACACACACACACACACACACACACACACACACACACACACACACACACACACACACACGCACGCACACACACACACACACACACACAGACCTGACTCAGTAGATTACATCGAGTCAGTATGTGTGTGTGTACGTGTGTATAGGTGTTTATGCTATGAACTCTGGTTTTGAAGCAGACTCTGCAGGTGGCCGCAGGTTTCCGGTGCAATAACAGCTTCCAGCAATCACCTGTGTTCCTGCAGTTGTTGCATCTTGCTGCACTTCTTACTGCTGTGCATATGGGTAAGGCCAGGAGGAATACCATAATGTTCTGCATGACTCACACATGCCACAGCATGCTTTCAAAACAATTTATACAATAGCACATAAATATCGCTGGGCCATTCTTCTGAGGTCTATTAATATGGAATATTAATTGGTTTACTCATCCATATGGAAGGTAAAGGTGTTCACAAACATGTTTTTTGCTCCATATGGTTTTGATTTACAGGTATCAAGTTCATCACTGGGCCTCCACATTGTCAACATCCTGACTTGAACTTGTGCTTTGGCCCCATTTCAATATGTCCTACTGCAGCCCTTGTAAACCCTGCCCACAAATGTAATTTTCTTATAGCAACTGTTGGACAAGATTTACCGTATGTGGGCAAAAACACCATTTAATCTCATGTGAGTGTATTTTACAGGATGATAATACCTATTATTTACCAGTATGTAGGACTTAAAATGATTTTCTGGAACATACTTTGCAAATACATAGTGGTTTATGTGAAAACTGCCAAATATATACAGCAGTACTTAGTACTGCAATCAGTGTTTGAAATACCCCCTGGTATTTGAGGGGTCCCATGCTGGCTGGCTACTCCACAGTTGGCTGGCTGCTAACTCACTCCCTACAGCAGCGCTGATGTTAGCTTCAATACCTACAAAATGTTTGATTCAACAGTTCTTGTTTTGGAAATGCTCCTTTCTAGTTTGATAATGCAGTCATCCACACATTCATTGAGATCTTACACATATCTTCTACTGTCTAAATATATGCTATGTTTTTCAGAGGTATCCTCGGCAGAGTTGTTAGGTTAAAAAGAACCAAGAACACTGAGGCAATGCTATGTCACTAATTGGTTAAGAATACCAAAGACAGAAGCTTGCATGTTGTAGGTAAACCAGGCTAAACATGGCCTTTCCCTGAGTTTGTATTTGAGTGTCTGTTATTCCCTAACTAACAGCATAACATACGTTTATTTTCAGGATGCCAGGATTTAGATTTTGAGACATTTAGTGAGTCCAAGAGGTTAATTGGGGGTCCTGAATCCCTCAGGACTCCCTGAACTTCATATTTTGACTGTAATGCAACTGAAGCTTTCACAAGTATGCAATAGTGTACCAGAAATTACTTGCAATTCCTACATATTTGCCTATTAAACACTAGGTGCTTACCATACCATACAATAAAGTGATGTCATTTTTGTGCTATTTTGTGTGGGCTATCTTGTGAAAAGTAACACTGTTACAACAAACTGAATGTTTTACTTTTCATGTAATGGAGCTTAAGTTAGCAAAGTCTACTAGTGCTCTGGAAATGCTCCCTAGTGACTAGTGTCAATTATCTCCACCCAGTTAAAAGGCTAATTTTATTAAGAACCTATCTGTAGAAAGTCAATGGTCAACAGTGTCATAGATAGATAGATAGATAGATAGATAGATAGATAGATAGATAGATAGATAGATAGACAGAAACACACACAAAGAGCCTGCAAAGCAATTACAATGGTCTATCCAACAGTGTTGCCAGGATTCTGTAAAGCTTGTATTCTTTTTTGATATTATTCTTTTTTGATATAATCACTGACAGAACAAAACCTTGCATCTCCAAAAAAAACTATCAGGATTCCTAACATTTTTAACTTTCAGTGTACCAACATTGTGTTCTAAGCTATTTTCAGAGCATGAGTAGGTCAAGTTCCAAAACTCGGTAGATACGGTATCAAATTTCTCAGTAGATATCAAATTTCAAATGTCTGATACTGGAAATAATATTTTAGCACTCTCAATTTCAGTGCCATTGTAGTCAAATGTTATACTTGGCAGACATTCAGCACTAGTGTGTGTGATTGTGCTATGTGTTGCTCTGTGCTAAGGCCTGATAGGCCAATACAGCAGGGCTTTAGCAGTGAGCTGTGGTCTTTGATAGAGGGGGGCATCCTGCCAAAATAAGAGAACAGGGGGAAAAAATTCAAGGGAGAAGGCAATCATGGCGTGAGAATGCACCTGTCCCACAGGGGGGAAACACTGTTGCACTTAACCAAAGTTGGCAGTACCTCTGCTTGACCTCGTTTGAATTAGTGATGGTGGCTCCCTGATCCCATTAGCACTCGGACCGTGCTGGACAGAGAGGAGGAAGGGGACCGGAGAACACGACTGTGCATGCACGCACAGGGACACACACACACACACACACACACACACACACACGCACACACACACACACACACACACACAAATGAATTCAGACTTTTTAATACAGTGTCAGGACATGGGGTCATATGTATGCCTTAAAATTTTAAATTCTTCTAATAAAATGTTAATAGAACAAGAATCTGTAGTTTGCATTCTATTAAATTATTATTTAATATCCAGTGAACTCAAAATTTTAAGGAACCCAGGTTCATTCCTTTTTAAGTTAAAACATTGAATCATTACTGTGTATCATTAAAAAAGTTTTAAATCACTTGCTATATTTACAATTTTTGTTGTTTCATGTACAAGAATATCCTATACAATATGAATATACATATTACAATCAATACTCCAAAAGGCACTGAAGTTTTATTAAAAATTACAATTGTCCGTTAATGGCAAGTAAATAGAATTGACAATTAATAAACTGCAATTTTGCATAAACATTTTGTCAAGTGATCTAAATTAATAGTTGAGCAACACTTCAAAAATAAAATGAATTCTGGATATTAATTTTTATCATAACTTAATGTAATTAATCTCTTAGTCATTTTAAGATTGGCTATGTCTCTGTTCAGTTGTATTGTTTAAAGTGTTTTATTTACAGCTTCGTTCATTTGTTTCCCGAACATTGTTTTAGTCAAGTCTTGGACTAAGGTGCAGTGGCAATGCTGACTCACCATGGGTAATTCTTTTAGTCCAGGCATAGGCTTAATCTGGGTATGGGAAACTAGCCCCTACTGTCCCACTAATGAATTAAAACCTGTGCTGCAGAGGTTTCATATAATAGAATCATTTTATACACTTGTCTGCAGCCAAATTGGCTTTATGTTAGTGAAAACAGTAATTCCAAACTTTTGAACAGTAGTGTGTATATATAAGTACTTATGGGTATGTTTCCCAGATCCAGATTCAGTGATGCTTTTGAGGTTTTTTGTTTTAGACAAACTTTCCAAACTGTGCTCTTTTCACACTTTGTGACTGATAAAACAAATTGTGTTCCTTTTTCTTTAAAAACATGAGAAAATGTCCAGTTTTGCTTTTGCATGAAAGTAACATATTTGTGTTAATAACTGTTACTAATGAAAGGCTGAACTTGTGCCGCATCAAGACAAATAGATCCCCGATATAATATATCACACATATAATATATATATCACACATACTCACTAAAGCCAAAAAACAGGCTTCCTCTTTCCAGTCAGTGCAAATTGAAGGAAAGTCCATGACATAGAAAGCATGTCCACTCGAAGTTCTACAGCTTCAGATTCTACAACTTTTGTCTGTTACACATGGCCAACACACACACACACACACACACACACACACACACACACACACACACACACACATATATACACACGCTGACACACTTGGATTTATGCTCAGCGAAGCTGACTGTCAGAGGCCGAGCTTTACAAAAGACCAGCAAAGAGACAAGCCTGTAATCTCAAACGACAGGGTGACAATGCACACTCACACAAACACACTTGCACACGCACACACTGACCAACATTTTAAGACAGAGATGGACCCGATCACCTGCTCTCTGTGCCAGATGCGGCTGCAGGCGTTCACATCTGCCACAGGATTGGCATAATAATGGGGCCAAAACAATGGCTCCGGGTTGATGATATACAATTTACTTCAACATATATGATTATACATAGTTCACATCCACATATATGATGCCATGCACCTTCTCCTCTTTAAATACAGCTCCTCACAGCTGAGCCTGCCTTCAGTGCCCCAGCAGGGGAGGACGCTTTTGTGGTTGTGTACATGGGCAAGCACACACAGCATGTAGCTAATCTTAGCATGTGTGTGACTGTTTGGCAAGACATGTTTCCTGAAATCCTATACTGGGGAAAAAGAATGATACGCTGAGATTTAAATAGGGACGAGGACTTTACACCAGCACACACACTCAGGCCCTTATGAACACCAATATTATACAGCACTTTAAAATAAGACAACTACAAGCCTCAAACACAAGAGACTATTAATTTCAGCAAGTACATGCTCAATATGTGCCCACCCTTTTGTTTTCATATACTGTCATGCATGCAGTGTTTTTGACTCATAATGAATGGTAACATGTAATGACTTCCATTAAAAGTTAAGAATGCTTTTTCCTTCTTCTGTAAAGTTGCATTTTGGAGATATGAAGTTTTGTATCCAACCGTAATAATATGTAACTACCTATATATAGTACTGTGCTATAGGATATTTGATGTTTTAAGGAGATTCGATATGAGATCATCCAATTGCATAAGGTGACTAAATAAAAAAACAGAAGTTTACAAAACTTGAATTCAAAAAGATACAGGGAAAGAGCAACTTCTAATAACTGTCCAAGACTTAGACCACCAAAACTGTCCCTATCAGATAAACAATACTTAAAGCCTTCATCTCATATTCTTCAGATATGAAAAATATCCAAAAATTTCAAGGCTGTGGATCAGAAAGGATGTCACATTACTGAGAAAAGAAAAAGAAAACAGGCCAATCAAACAAAAAAGCTGCTGGTTTTCCCAGAAAAATGGAGTGTCCAGCCCAGAGTCCAGACCTCAACATCGATTACTTGGATTGTGAGGAGGTCTTACTTAACAGAGTATCAGTAACACATCAGCAACATACAGTATCAGTGAAGTAGCAGCAGTGAAGCATCTGATTGCACTGAAGTAAATATCTTCTAGATGTTCTGTTACATTACTTACATTAAGTAGATGTGTTGTTAATATGTTACTTCAATCATGCAAAACCTAACCATCACCCTGGCCTCTAACCTTAACCTCAACCCAGAACCTAATCCTAGCCCTCATATGTTTTTGACATGTTACTGAGAGTCTGTTTAGCATTTGTTTCATCTAAAAGTTACCATTCAAAATAAAGTGTATCCGGATCAGAGAGCGCAACCAGCTTCTGAACACTGGAGGTTTTAATAAAGGCAAAAGGTGAACACACTAAATACCTAAAATGCTGTATTGTACTTAGTTGATGATGTAACTGTGTTATTTACTGTTAAATGTAATTCTACTTTTTATATGTTGCTGAAATAAATGAAGGGTATTTTACACAGTACTGTATGATAAGAATTCTCTGACCCTAAACCTAGCCATGCGTTAACCTTAGAAGCCAAACAGAAATGTTGGGTCTTTTCTGTTATAAACAATGAACATTTGGAGTAGCAACTCTTCAAAGTGTTCACTTAGGCCTGTTTTCTTTGGCTTTCCTGCAAAGTCAATGTAAGAAAATAAACACACACACACACACACACACACACACACACACACACACACACACACACACACACAAACACACACACACACGTTACAGAGGTCAGATGAGTTGTAATACCAACCCACTGGCTGACCTGACGAAGAATCCGGGAACATCAGCAGGGGCTGAGGTGATGAGATGAGGTGTGTGTCTGTATCTGTGTGTGTGTGTGTGTGTGTGTGTGCAAATGTGTGTGCGCATGTGTGTGTGCGCATGTGTGTGTGTGCGCATGTGTGTGTCTATATGAGTGATAGACGTTTTGGTCGACCTCAAGGATCCACAGCTGCAGACACAGTAACCCAAGCCTAGTCTAGAGACTCCAGTCATCCTATCTCTCTCTCTCTCTCTCTCTCTCTCTCTCTCTTTCCCTCTTAATGTTATACTGTTGTTAAAGCTACATACATTCAGTACTACATGTTGTCACTGTTTGAGCAAAACCTTGCATCTCCATTTTGTTGTCACATAAAACCACACAAACAGGAAAAGTCCAGGAAAAACATAAAATTGTAAGATGTGAACTCTTCAAACATTGCACAAAATGAAAGAAGAAAAAAGATGGGATTGTTGTAAAGGGCTAGATAGATTTGAATAAGTACAGGCTCTTAGATTCACACTCTGTCTCTCCTCTCTATAGCTCTCTCTCTGACAGGCTCTGACCTGTTTCTATCCGTCACTCCATTCATCTCTCACTTCTCCTTGGCCCATATTTCTCTCTGCCCTTGTCACTTGTTTGCTTTAACCTTACATTAACTAAACACTGAACATGCAGCAGCCTGCTGATAAGTCTGCCAGTGCACACATACACACATATGCATACATCCACTCCCACACACATACAGACAGATATGCCCAGTAACAGTTGAGCACCAGCCTATAACCACTAGTACAAGCAGACTTGCTTGCTGTAAATAAGCGTGGGAGGTTGGGGCTGGTAGTCTGGGGAGACCACTGTGGCTGTTTCACTTTAGGTGTCTGTCTATGCGTTTGTTCCTGTGACACTATACTTGTGAGGACGTCATTTCCTTACAATGATAGGACAGCATCCCATTTTTGCTCAAGAGAGAACAGAAAAATGGTCTTTTGGATCCTGAGGTTCAGGTTAGTTTCAGGTGTAGTTTTATTTGGCTACATTAAATCAATACAAAAATCAATCAAAACCTACAGAATTCCTCATCAGTACATCCTCACAAATGTGTGTGTGAATACAGGTTTCTATTAGCTGTCGAATTAAAATAAATCGAATGTCTGAAATGTTAAAAAGTGACACTTAAGCTCTGCTACATTACTTTGACATAACCATCATATAAAGATGTCATATCCTTTTGTGCTGAGTTGTTATGACAGATTTTATTCAGTAACATGTAAGACAGTGTCACTATTAGTGTGTGTATTTCCTGTGTAAGAATGTTCTGCACATTTTAGCACTGCTATATATTGTTGACGTTTAATGGTTGTGAGGCTGGGTCTTTGCATCATGATAGCATAGTTTCAGTGACCACAAACTGGAGACTTCACACTGCAACAGTGGAGTTTGATTGTGCTGCAAGTGGGGACGTTGCTCTATAATAGTAGAGTTTGAGTGACCACAAACTGGGGACTTCACACTGCAACAGTGGAGTTTGACTGTGCTACAAATGGGGACATTGCTCTGTGATAGTAGAGTTTGAGTGACCACAAACTGGGGACTTAACACAGCAACAGTGGAGTTTGATTGTGCTGCAAGTGGGGACATTGCTCTGTGATAGTAAAGTTTGAGTGACCACAAACTGGGGACTTCACACTGCAATGGTGGAGTTTGATTGTGCTGCAAGTGGGGATGTTGCTCTAAGAGAACAAAGTTTGAGTGACCACCCACTGCGGACTTCATACTGCAACAGTGGAGTTTGATTGTGCTGCAAGTGGAGACATTGCTCTGTGATAGTAAAGACTGAGTGAGCACAAACTGGGGACTTCACACTGCAACAGTGGAGTTTGATTGTGCTGCAAGTGGAGACATTGCTCTGTGATAGTAAAGACTGAGTGAGCACAAACTGGGGACTTCACACTGCAACAGTGGAGTTTGATTATGCTGCAAGTGGGGACTTTGCTTTATGATAGTAGAGTTTGAGTGACCACCCACTGCGGACTTCACACTGCAACAGTGGAGTTTGATTGTGCTGCAAGTGGAGACATTGCTCTGTGATAGTAAAGACTGAGTGACTACAAACTGGGGACTTCACACTGCAACAGTGGAATTTGATTGTGCTGCAAGTGGGGACGTTGCTCTAAGAGAACAAAGTTTGAGTGACCACCCACTGCGGACTTCATACTGCAACAGTGGAGTTTGACTGTGCTGCAAGTTTGATTGCTCTGTGATTTTAAAGTTTGAGTGAGCACAAACTGGGGACTTCACACTGCAACAGTGGAGTTTGATTATGCTGCAAGTGGGGACTTTGCTTTATGATAGTAGAGTTTGAGTGACCACCCACTGCGGACTTCACACTGCAACAGTGGAGTTTGATTGTGCTGCAAGTGGAGACATTGCTCTGTGATAGTAAAGACTGAGTGACCACAAACTGGGAACTTCACACTGCAACAGTGGAGTTTGATTGTGCTGCAAGTGGGGACATTGCTCTGTGATAGTAAAGTTTGAGTGACCACACACTGGGAACTTAACACTGCAACAGTGAAGTTTGATTGTGCTGCAAGTGGGGACATTGCTCTGTGATAGTAAAGTTTGAGTGACCACAAACTGGGGACTTCACACAGCAACAGTGGAGTATGACTGTGCTGCAAGTGGGGACATTGCTCTGTGATCGTAAAGTTTGAGTGACCACAAACTGGGGACTTCACACTGCAGTGGTGGTGTTTGATTGTGCTGCAAGTGGGGACTTAGCTCTGTGATAGTAAAAAGTTTGAGTGACCACAAACTGGAGACTTCACACTGCAACAGTGGCGTTTGATTATGCTGCAAGTGGGGATGTTGCTCTATGATAGTACAGTTTGAGTGACCACAAACTGGGGACTTCACACTGCAACAGTGGAGTTTGATTGTGCTGCATGTGGGGACGTTGCTCTAAGAGAACAAAGTTTGAGTGACCATCCACTGGGGACTTCATACTGCAACAGTGGAGTTTGATTGTGCTGCAAGTTTGATTGCTCTGTGATAGTAAAGTTTGAGTGACCACAAACTGGGGACTTCACACTGCAACAGTGGAGTTTGATTGTGCTGCAAGTTGGGACATTGCTCTGTGATAGTAGAGTTTGAGTGACCACAAACTGGGGACTTCACACTGCAACAGTGGAGTTTGATTGTGCTGCAAGTTGGGACATTGCTCTGTGATAGTAGAGTTTGAGTGACCACAAACTGGGGACTTCACACTGCAACAGTGGAGTTTGATTGTGCTGCAAGTGGGGATGTTGCTCTATGATAGTAGAGTTTGAGTTACCACCCACTGGGGACTTCATACTGCAATGGTGGAGTTTGATTGTGCTGCAAGTTGGGACATTGCTCTGTGATAGTAGAGTTTGAGTGACCACAAACTGGGGACTTCACACTGCAACAGTGGAGTTTGATTGTGCTGCAAGTTGGGACATTGCTCTGTGATAGTAGAGTTTGAGTGACCACAAACTGGGGACTTCACACTGCAACAGTGGAGTTTGATTGTGCTGCAAGTTGGAACATTGCTCTGTGATAGTAGAGTTTGAGTGACCACAAACTGGGGACTTCACACTGCAACAGTGGAATTTGATTGTGCTGCAAGTGGGGACATTGCTCTGTGATAGTAAAGTTTGAGTGACCACAAACTGGGGACTTCACACTGCAATGGTGGAGTTTGATTGTGCTGCAAGTGGGGATGTTGCTCTAAGAGAACAAAGTTTGAGTGACCACCCACTGCGGACTTCACACTGCAACAGTGGAGTTTGATTGTGCTGCAAGTGGAGACATTGCTCTGTGATAGTAAAGACTGAGTGACTACAAACTGGGGACTTTACACTGCAACAGTGGAATTTGATTGTGCTGCAAGTGGGGACGTTGCTCTAAGAGAACAAAGTTTGAGTGACCACCCACTGTGGACTTCATACTGCAACAGTGGAGTTTGACTGTGCTGCAAGTTTGATTGCTCTGTGATTTTAAAGTTTGAGTGAACACAAACTGGGGACTTCACACTGCAACAGTGGAGTTTGATTATGCTGCAAGTGGGGACTTTGCTTTATGATAGTAGAGTTTGAGTGACCACCCACTGCGGACTTCACACTGCAACAGTGGAGTTTGATTGTGCTGCAAGTGGAGACATTGCTCTGTGATAGTAAAGACTGAGTGACCACAAACTGGGAACTTCACACTGCAACAGTGGAGTTTGATTGTGCTGCAAGTGGGGACATTGCTCTGTGATAGTAAAGTTTGAGTGACCACAAACTGGGAACTTCACACTGCAACAGTGAAGTTTCATTGTGCTGCAAGTGGGGACATTGCTCTGTGATAGTAAAGTTTGAGTGACCACAAACTGGGGACTTCACACAGCAACAGTGGAGTATGACTGTGCTGCAAGTGGGGACATTGCTCTGTGATCGTAAAGTTTGAGTTACCACCCACTGGGGACTTCACACTGCAGTGGTGGTGTTTGATTGTGCTGCAAGTGGGGACTTAGCTCTGTGATAGTAAAAAGTTTGAGTGACCACCCACTGGAGACTTCACACTGCAACAGTGGCGTTTGATTATGCTGCAAGTGGGGATGTTGCTCTATGATAGTACAGTTTGAGTGACCACAAACTGGGGACTTCACACTGCAACAGTGGAGTTTGATTGTGCTGCAAGTGGGGACTTTGCTTTATGATAGTAAAGTTTGAGTGACCACCCACTGGGGACTTCACACTGCAACAGTGGAGTTTGATTGTGCTGCAAGTTGGGACATTGCTCTGTGATAGTAGAGTTTGAGTGACCACAAACTGGGGACTTCACACTGCAATAGTGGAGTTTGATTATGCTGCAAGTGGGGATGTTGCTCTATGATAGTAGAGTTTGAGTGACCACAAACTGGGAATTTCACACTGCAATGGTGGAGTTTGATTGTGCTGCACGTGGGGACGTTGCTCTAAGAGAACAAAGTTTGAGTGACCACCCACTGGAGACTTCATACTGCAACAGTGGAGTTTGACGGTGCTGCAAGTGGGGACATTGCTCTGTGATAGTAGAGTTTGAGTGACCACAAACTGGGGACTTCACACTGCAACAGTGGTGTTTGACTGTGCTGCAAGTGGGGACATTGCTCTGTGATAGTAGAGTTTGAGTGACCACAAACTGGGGACTTCACACAGCAACAGTGGAGTTTGATTATGCTGCAAGTGGGTACTTTGCTTTATGATAGTAGAGTTTGAGTGACCACCCACTGCGGACTTCACACTGCAACAGTGGAGTTTGATTGAGCTGCAAGTTGGGACATTGCTCTGTGATAGTAGAGTTTGAGTGACCACCCACTGAGGACTTCACACTGCAACAGTGGAGTTTGATTGTGCTGCAAGTGGGGACATTGCTCTCTGATAGTAAAGTTTGAGTGACCACAAGCTGAGGACGTTGGTCTATGATAGTAGAGTTTGAGTGACCACCAGTTGAAGACTTCACACCCCGATAGCAGAGTTTAATTGCAGCACAAACTGGGAACTTTGCACCACAATAACAACATTTGATTGCATTCTGAGCTGGAGACTTCAAACCATGATAGCACAGTTTGAGGGTCCACAAGCTAGGGACTTTTTGTTAGATTGTGCTGTGTGACCTGGGAGCTGGAGACTTTGTACCAAGACAGTGGAGTTGGAGTGGCTGCAAACCAGGGACTTCACACTGCGACAGCAAAGTTTAGTGGCCACAGGCTAGGGACTTCTCAATGTGATAACAGAGTTTGATTGCACTGTGAGCTGGGGACTTTGAACCATTATAGCAGAGCTCGATTGGGCTACAAGTTACTTAAACTCCATTAGCTCTGAGAAATACTAGTCTACTAACAAATGTTTAATATTTTGTGCTATTTTGTTTATTTTACATTATATCCGCACAAACTACTATGTACCTTATGTTACATTAAACTTCTTTCAGTTTAAAATCTGCATACTTTTCATTGTACAGTATTATGTTTTATTCTTTGATAAGACAAATGTGCATTTTAATTTCATCATTAGTCCACTGGTCCCTGCCTGGTGTATGGTAGCAGATGACTTTATTTTATTGTTATCAGTGAGTTTTTGATGTAATTTTTTATTCACAAAAATCTATGCACACAGTTCAATCTAAATCTTGGAGATTTTATTCGATATTTGCCATTTCCATCAAGTCATTTTATTCAATATGGTAAAATATGGATAGAGATATGTGTATGGAAATCCAGCTAGTGTGTTTGTGTATGGGTGACTGCTATGCTGTCTGCCAGTCTTGACTGAATGTATGTGTGTGCTATCTGCTATTTCAGCACCTGTCCATCTGCGCTCATGGCTATAAACAGAATGTGAGAGGTGATGTGTGTGTGTGTGTGTGTGTGTGTGTGTGTGTGTGTGTGTGTGTGTGTGTGTGTGTGACTGATGCCCATGTTAGTTATAGTGTATAACAGACATCTGGACTACTGTTGGGGGCCAAGGTCAAGTGCACACACACACACACACACACACACACACACACACACACACACACACACACACACACACACACACACACATCAGCAGTAGGATGCCATGCTGTTTCTCTGTTAAGAGGTTTAAAAGGTCAGTGTTTTCTTCAGGTGCGCTCTGTCACTGTGCCCACTGTAACCCACTGTGCCCATTCTATACTACAAAATGCTCTTATGTCACAGTTACAAGCGCCATGACCAGCATCTGAAACAGAAACATCAGCAGATAAGTAGAAAACTACAAAGGTCTGATACATGACTGGGTCAGTGAGAGAGGATGGGTGGCTTTTACACAGACTGCAACGGTGCCCTCTAGTGGAGAAGATGAATTATGCTACATTGTAATAAATAATGCCTCTTTTGAACTTCAGAAAGTTACTCATACACATATATATATATATACTACATGTCCAAAATTATTAGACACCTCTTCTAATTAGTGAATTTAGCTACTTTAAGGTGCATACATTGCTGAAACGGGAGTTTAGCTACGCACACACAGCATGCATAATCTCTGTAGCAAAGCAATGGCAATAGAACGGGACATTCTGGGGCAGCCACATGTAAGCCTAACGTTACCATGCCCAGTGCCAAGCACCCACTAGAGGGGTACAAAGGCCCCCAGCACTGGGCTTAGGAACAGTGGATCTGTATTCTCTGGAGTGTTAGAGCTCCAACCAATACATTTGTGTTGAGTTAGAACTAATTCAGACCTAATCATCCAACATCAGTACCTGACCTCACTAAAGCTCTTATGGCCAGATGCAATCAAATATATTCAAAAACAGTATATATATCTGTCTGTGAATGAGTAAAAAGTTTCTTTCTTCACCAGGAAGACTTCTGGACAGGCCGTTACTGGCCACTGAGTTCTAGGATGAAACCACAGTCCATGTACTGTGTGACTGCCTTCACATCAACACTAATAATAATAACAATAATAGTAATGATGATAATAGTAATAATAGGAAGAAGAAGAAGAAGAATTTATTTAATACATTTATGGCATTTAGCAAATGCTCTTATCCAGACTGACTTACAAAATTGCTTTGTTGTTCACTGAGAGAATGTGTCCTAGCTAATACAAATAGGTCCAAAATACCCTTAAGCTTCCTTAAGATAACGCCAGAAAGAAGAGTCAGCACTTACTGAGAGTCACTCAGATAGAAAGGAATTCATTACATAAATAAAACATTACACATGTGCAATACAAGTCATTTCAGTAGGTGCTAGATTCATATTCATTTAAAGGCTTCACCAAGTGATGGTCACAAATGGTTCTTGAAGTTGGGGAGGGACTCTGCTGTTCTGCCATTTGGACAGCCAGTGGAAACCAACAGAAAAAGAGAGGACATATTATGGACATAGGAAGGCATTAAGGTTAAGTCTGGAGTAGGTTGGAAGCTAAAGAAAAGAGATGGGTTTTAAAATTTGATTTGAAATGGAGACACTGTTTGACTGTCTGACTTGAGGGGAAGGAGCTCCAGCAAATTGAAGCTCGATTGCCGAGACTGTGGAGGTTAGATAACACTTTCTTATTTCTCTCTCAGCCTTTTCCTTTCCATATGCCTGTCTGTAAGGGTGTACTCTTCTCTGTCTCTCTGTCTCCATCTCTCTCTTTCTCTCTCTCTCTCTCTTTTTCTCTCTTTCTCTCTCTCTCTCTCTCTCTCTCTCTCTCTCTCTCTCTCTCTCTCTCTATCTGCGTCCCCCATTCTCTATGTCTGCTGGCTTCTTCCGATTTCCGTTATCACAGAGTGGTCCAACTGGCATGTCTTGTGAACAGGTGGAGGGTATAATTTCTCTTAGGATAGCTGACCTCAGGAAAGCAAAGAATAAGAAATGACCTCCACTCCAATAAGCTCTCTTGCTAAGTTTTTGTTTCTCAGAAGTTTTGTAGGGTAGTTAGCATTTTTGGTACAGTGGGTAATCCCTCAAATGACCAGAACCAACAGTGGGTCCTCTCTTCCATTTCTTATTATTTTTCTCATTTCCGTATAGATATTGAATGACAAGCTTTATGATGTATTAAGCCTTGCCAATAATAACTCTCTCCAAACTCGGAATGTGAAGACAGAGATGGCCTCCGTGGTGCTTTTGGAAAACTTTTTTCCAAAGATTTGGTTCTTTAGCCATAACACATTTTTGATTAATTTTGTTATGTCCATGCTCCTCTCCATCTCTCTCACTCTTCCTCCAACCTGCTCTCTCTACTCTTTCTCCCTGCTATTCTTTTTCATCTCCCATAATCCAATTTGGTGGGAGCGGGCCATGCCCCCCTCCCCTTTTGTATTTTGGGCCGTGGTGTCTCTTGCCCCTGCTGGGCCCGAGTTTCCCCCTCTAGCCCAGCTGGCAGAAGTTACGATGGGCAACAATGCGCCCTGAGGAGCCGGGCCTCAATCCGCTGAAAAGGACTTATTGTCCAGAGCCTCCATCACAGTCCATTAATTATGGACTGCAGAGCACGTCTCTGAGTTGAATCTCTTGCTCTCTATGCCTGTCTGTCTTTATGTCTCTCTCTCTTTCTCTCTCTCACTCTCTCTGTTAACTTACTCATCTTTACCGGGCCACCATAACAGCAGCAGTAAGGCTGGCCAGCTATGAGTGACCCATAATTAAAGCATTTTCCACTTCTGCGGACAGGACGAATCTAACACTCCAGATTAGAAACAGGAGAATATAATAGGGGAATTTAAGGAGGGACTTCACAGATGCTATAATAAGTTAAGAAAAGAAAGGCAGAGATGTGGAAGTAATGCAATAGAGGAATGTGACCTCCTGAGCCCTCCTAGGCTCCAGACATGCGCTGCTGATTTCAAAGGAGGCAACTAAATACCTGTTTTATGGAGCTTATGAAACAGTACAGGCATTTTAGTGTTACCAGAGCGGCGCTCTCTCATGAACTACAAATCTGATGCCCTTACCAGATCCAGACTGCTTACGTTTTACAATTATTTCTACTGAAAATGTAGAAAGAGACTTTTGGGCCTGTCCCAGTGCCTGAACTACACTCATACAGCAATGACCTTGCTTATGTGCTGAATAGTAAAGAATACAAAAGCCACATTGACATTTTTAAAGTTACTACTTTAGTGGAACATGTTGGCTTGTTGGTCCTCATTTGTCATTGTCTAAACTGTAGACTTTTGTTTTGTGGTTTAACCTGGATCAGTGAGTGATGGAATGTTTTAGATTAAGATTAAGAGACCCTTATTAGAAATTTCACCCCCGCATTTAACCTAGCTGTGAAGTGAAACACCACATACACACTAGTGAACACACACACACTAGGGGGCAGTGAGCACATTTGCCTCCTAGTGGACAGCCCTATCCATAGTGCCCGGGGAGCAGTTGGGGGTTAGGTGCCCTGTTCAAGGACACCTCAGTCATGTACTGTCGGCTCAGGGGATCAAACCAGTGACTTTCCAGTCACAAGGCTAGTTCCCTAACCTCCAGCCCACGACCGCCCCAGACTAGACTTTTATTTCATTGTTACATTTTGGTGAGAAAAGAGTTAAAGTCTTGAGACTCTTGATTGGGAAATCATTCTATCAGAATTCATTTTTTTCTCTATTGTTTAATTTTTGTTTTGTTTTCTCTATTGTTTACAGCCAAACAATGTTTTGCATTGGTTAGGACTTCAGGAGTGTAATCATCCACTAACACAACTAGGAACTGACAAAAGAATCAATCATGTTTTGATTTCCAATTAGTGGGGCCACTTCTGTGAGAAAAACATCACTCTAGAACATTTCAAAGTTCTAGATACAACATTCAATGTGAAGGGTAGCCTGAGCAATGTGTTTGTCAGATGTCAAATAGAAAACAGCAGCAGCTCTATGACAGGGCTCTTTACTGAAGTAGCCACTGTAAAGACATATTTTAATGTCTGTAACAAGCTTCAGATAGAAACAACATGGAATGTATTGTACAGGTTTAAAATGTCTGTATGTATTCTAGAACGTAATCAACACTTAGTTTCACTAGACATTTTGGTAATAATCAGAACATCTAAAGATTCCCTGCAAAGGGAGCATCCAAATAAAGTGGGACACATTTTGAAAGATAAAATGCACATTTTGTCACAGTTTTAAGAAAATCTCAGAAATACCTTTGTTGGAAAACTAAACAATTCCTTCTAAAAAATTGAAAGGATTATGGTTTTATTTACATTTACATTAGTCAATTTGTCATCAAATGATGTTTACACAATGTAAAAGACAGCTGCTGTTCTCTAATGGAGCAAAAATAAATTGGAATTAAAACTACAATTACAATTATTTTCATCTGAAAGCATGTGTACAGTGTGAATGTATAGATTCGTGGTGCCTCAAAGGCTGGCTGACAGATGGAGAGAGAAAGACAGAGTGACAGGACGGAGACAGATGAGGAAGACTGTGTTCTCATTTACAAGAAACCTTCTTTCCCTCTCTTTTCTCCTATTGCTGATCCTCTTTTCCCCCTGAGAGTTCATTACATAACGGATTTCCAAATCCCTACCCCCTTCTGGCATGGCTCCTCAGCAACACACACACACACACACACGCACACACACACACACTGCAGTGCACCCAAGTCCTCTACAACTTGTCAGCTATGAAATATTTTCATGCCTCAGATCTGAGCTGCAGATAGAATGGCTAGAAACTTTGCCTGGCCTGGTTTCTCTCGCTCTGCTCTTTCATCTTTCCACAAACAATCTAGTGCGTTAATCAGGCCACTCTGTCAGCGTGACAATGCTCTGGTTTACATCACTGGTCGAGACGCCCCTCTTGCCTCCATTCCCATAAATGTGTTACAGAAATGGTGGTGGAACTATATATGCTGCAAACGATAACTATGGGGTGCAGGAAACTTGTAGCTACAGAACATGCCTGCACTAACTTAGCTGTCATTAATGTGGGCCATGCAATTACTGAAATAGATGAATTATGACAGTAAATTGAAATATTAGGATGTCAAATACTGGATAGCGTTCGCTGTCTGACCAATGAACTATCACATACAGTGTGGAGCTGTTAGCCCACTGTCTAAGCTAACCCTCTAGTTTCATATAAATAGTATTCAATTAATGTAATGCTCGTCACTGCCACCATACTGTTGACATACCACCAGTCACTGCAGCAATGACTGTGGTGACAGCAACCCTCATAGATCAATTTATACACAATTTATTAAAAAAGCATCCTGACAGATAAAATATGGACCCGGTGTGCAATGTGGTTCATGGCTATAGCAACAACAGCAATGAAAAACAAATGACGTCCCAGCTCTCCAACGTTGTGAAGGTAAAGGAGCTAAGGAGCTGAGCAAGCAAAGGAGAAATCTTTGGACAGGAAAACCTTTCACTATTGACAAAGGACATTGATCCCCGTGTCTGCGTGGGTTTCCTCCGGGTTCTCCGGTTTCCTCCCACAGTCCAAAGACATGCAGTCAGGCCAATTGGACATGCTAAAATGCCCCTGGGTGTGAGTGTGTGAGTGACTGTCTGTGTCTGTCTGTCTGCCCTGCGATGGACTGGTCGGCCTGTCCAGGGCGTATCCTGCCTTCCGCCCGATGACTGCTGGGATAGGCTCCAGCACCCCCCTGCGACCCTGACAGAGAAGCGGCTTAGAAAATGGATGGATGGACATTGATTGATGACTGACTTTTGAGATGCATATATAGGTTTCTTATGCTTTAGCTAGACAATGAACACATTTGAATGAATGTTAGCTCATGTAACTTCACCTATCAGTAAGTCAACACAGACGAACCCTATCAAACACAGACACATCACCATTACTCACTTGTGTGATTTACAATGAAGTTTGATGATGTAGTTGATGGTACAACTATATAAAATCAGTGAGGCCTCCATAGATGGAATAAATGACTCTAGCAATTCTTACTCCTGAGATGCGTAGGTTAATGCAGTATGTATAGGTAATTATAGATGTCTGGATGTGTCGTCACAGGCAATAATGCATTATCAGGAGGGCAGAGATCGCTGATATGCAGGTGTCTACAGTGGTTGGCAAGTGGCATATGTATATTTTGTACAATATGCTTCTATCTGATATATTACATTAGGTATGTCAATGAATATTCTAAATTTAATTATGTAATCGAATTGTAAAAAAAAAACACATTCAGTTGTGAAAAATCTGTGAAAAAGCAGCACTACCAGAGCTGTCTGCCCTATGAGTTCTCATGTGGGCCTAGGCCGCTGCACTGAATGCACTGCATGATGGACAGGATTCACACAACATCATTTTCATGACTGAAAATGAAATGTAGGTCCAGCTGAAATGAGTGAACAATTCACGACCATGTGGTAATGACGGCCAAGAGTTCACAACCCAGCTCGACTACAGAGTGAGTTGCACTTTGAGCAATCTAAAACGCCCTGTTTAGAAATATTTCAGAGAAGGAATGTTACTTAAAGGTCAATAAATGTAAAAATTGTGGAACCTTGAGATAAAGTTGTATGCTAGTTGCAATGTTGTTTGGTGCAGATTTCTGGTCACTGAATGCAGCTCCTGGGGATCTGTGAAGGGGAACGTGTTGCAATACTCTTGTTGTATTGGTTTGCCTTCTTATGGACATACACTGACCAGGCATAACTTTATGACCACCTCCTTGTGCCTACTTACTATACAGGTGCACTTTGTAGTTCTACAATTACAGACTGTAGTCAATCTGTTTCTCTGCATACTTTGTTAGCCCCCTTTTTCCCTGTTCTTCAGTGGTCAGGACCCCCATGGACTCTCACAGAGCAGATACTATTTGGGTGCTGGGTCATTCTCAGAATTCTCACGTGGATCATTCTGTTTACTCCCCAGTCCAACCCGTTTAAAAGCTGCAAAAAATCCTTTTCTGAAGCCACTGTTTTTGTGATGTCATATTCAGTATTCTCAAAGTAATACATTCATATGCACTTTTGTAGAATGCTGTTATTTATACAACAGTTAGCTCCAGCCACACAAGCAGATTGGTTGAGAAGTGTTCTAACTGTGCTGATATTTTGCCAAACACTGTATCCCTCATTGCTAAGCAACAACTTTGACAGTTGTAGTAGACGCTCAAGCCATTTGAACCTTTTTACTTCTTACTTTGCAGGAACAGATATGGATACTTTGAAGGTGACATTTGACCGACAGCTGATTTGGTCAGACTCTGAAGATTAGATTACACTAAATTCTCAACTGTCAGTTGGTCTGTGTGTGGAGCTGGAGCACAAACTGCTGGTTGTGCAGCGAATGAGGAGAATCCATTACTCTGATGTAGCAACCAGCTGCTTGTTAAGGAACTATAATTTGGAGGAAGGAACTGCGAACATTAAAGCATATTAAATGCCACTTTCATGGCCCAGTTTATTTACTGTTGTATAAAAGCAACAGAACACTCGAAGCCAAGCGTTATCGCACATAACATCACGCTTGTGATGATCGCCATCCTTCGGCTCGTGCCTGCGACCAAATCACAGCCGTGATGTTACTTCGTGACAACACACTCCCTCTTGTGTTCTATTGCTTATGTGTGTTGTGATTGCACTGGGTGTGTGTTGTGTCTAGTGGAGTGTGCCGCAGGGTGAGTCTTTAGAGCGAGTGTGAAATATCCAGCAGTGGATTTTAATGGGGGCCTGAATTCTCACACGGATCTTTTAATGACGTGGATGGGATTCTGATATGAGTTATTGGCAGGTTATGAAGTTGAAATTATATTTGCACAGCAGTGTGTTTGGTTATCATTTGAAGGGTGGGAGTGGAGGTCAATAGCAAGATGATCTGGTAGAGAAAACTAAGTGACATGTTTTTGAGGTCCTGTAGATTCTGCTGTCGCACTATGAACCCAAAACACTCAGTTATAATAACAGACTTTAAATAGCACATGGAAGTTTGAAAATAAAGGTTTTTTTTGTGATTTTGTTGAGTGTTTTTGTTGTGACTGCATAATTGCAGTGCTTTTACTGCAGAACTCAACCTTCTTACTGTACTTTCCTTGATGTGGCAAATGAATAGAGGATTGATTTAATACCTTTCCTAATGTCTGCACTTACTTCCCAATATGTGTGTAGGTGTGATTGGCTTTGATCAATTTAGCCACACACTTGCTCACTGTGAAGTTTCTATCTTCTGTAATATACTTAAAAAAACACAAAGTGACTCAAATTTCATGGTAGAAAAAGACTAACCATGCCTCTGTGGTTCCAGCAATGGGTGGGGGTTTTTGAAATGAGGGCATGGCTAGAACTTGAGAGTCTATTGAGTTCATGTTCTTTTGGCTCAAAATGTTGAGTGCAAACATGGACGTTCTTGAATTTTCCTGCACACAATTATATTTTGTGGAGAACCACTTATTGCATCTGAGGCTTTGAGGCAACTGATGAAATATGAAATAACCTTAGAGTCTAACACCCAAAAATTAGGCAAAGGCTGAGCTTTTTCACCTATGTGATCTGTTCCTACATTTCAAATCAAGTTGATATTAACCAAATTGACCCATTTTAAAAAATGAACTTCAAATATTTGCATTGAAAGAATATGATTATTCCAAGCACTAAATCAGCCAAAGTCAATCAAGTCAAATGAAATAGGAATGAATTGTGTTTTCCAGGTTCCACCTGGTATCACAATATGCATTCCCAAATAAATTAAGTCTGTTGTACTTAAAATTGAATATATCCCACACTACTCACATATTTTAAGTTAAGGGATGATTTCATTTTGTTGCTGTGGGAAGAAAAATGTTATTCCATTTGGAACAAAATTCTGGGGAGGAATTGTACTTTGTGGACCTGAATTTACCACCTCTGTATTTTTGGGCTGAATCAGTCTATTGAAATTTTGTTTAGTTTGTTGTCATCAGCAGCTGGAGAGATTGGCACAAGAGGCAAGATTTTACTGGCTGGCTTAAAAACCACCACACTGCAAAAAAAAAAAAAAAACCAACAACACTGTTGCTGGGTTTAATTATTTCTCTGTGATTGATGTACTTAACAAATGAGTCGTTTCAATGAAATACCAAGACATCCACTTGATAAATGCTAGTTTGGTCAGCACAACCTTGTTGAGTGAATCATTGTCTTTCCTATTGGCTCCTGGCTCGGTTTCTTTGCATATTGGGCAGATCCTTCCCCTTGTTTTACTTATCAACTCTGTGCTGTCTTTCCTCCTCATCTATTTTCCCTAGGGTTTATTCTTATTCACTATGGTTTGGTTAATTGACTACTCTTCTTATTGTTGGCTGTAAGAACAAAATACCACTACAATTCACTATTGCTGAGTACATTTCTAAACTGACTGGGCACTACAGAGACCAAATATTGTATCTCCAAAGTGGTAACTTTACAGTAGAAGGAAAAACATAATTTACTTTTAATGCAAGTCAATGAAACCAGACTCTTTTCCAAGTAATTTTGGGCCGTTTAATTTGCTCCATTCATCATGACATTTACACACAACATAAAGGGCAACAGGCATTTTCAAATTATGTGAAAAACTGAAAAATGGAGATACAAAGTTTTGTTTTGACAGTGGTGAAATACATACTCAAAAGCCTCTACAATGGCTGTTACAATAGCATACTGCCCACATGTGAGCTTACAGTTACATGAATTGCTTATGTATTCTTTATTTGTATGTACTTGAGCTGTCGGTGGTGGATTCTGCCTTGAAAATGAAAAAAATGTTCATACTAGCCTACAGCAATAATTTTATTATAATGTATAATTATAACTTATATTGGTTTGTGCATTAATTTCTCATAACACTGTTTGTATTGTCCATCTGATAAACCTCTGTTTGAAAGGCCATAGCCCTAACACTTCACTATTGCAAAATTAATCACGACACCCTACCCCTAGGTGTGCAAAATGGATAGGTAGGGCTAAGTGTTGGGACAAGGGGTGAAGTGGGATCGGAACTGAGTCAACAGTTCTTTATTTTTTTATTAGTTATGCTTGTTAGTAATGTAATCTTTTAAAACCCAGTTTCCCCACTATCTGGGACTTTTTCCATCACACTCTCCCATCAGATATTTTATCCTCTTGGCCACTGGCTTATGGATGACTATGACATTGTTGGGATTCAAACTGGGAAGGTTATAAATGTTTAATACACTGTAGTCAACATTATTTATTGTTATTTTAACATGGAAAAGTAGCATGGTCACATGTGATGCAAATGTGTAATAATCTAAAAATTAATTCTAACATTAGTAGACTGTGAGTTTGAAGCTTAGCAAAGCCACAACTGCCCATATCTAGAAGCCTAAGAGGATAAAATGCCCAAAGGAACTGTGTGATGAAAAGAGTTCCAGCTAATATAAAACCTGAGCAAAAATGAATTCTATATTGTTTACCTGAGATGCAGAGCGAGTAAAGGGAGTAGGAACAACCCCTATAATATGGAATAACTGTCAACAGAGTGCTTATGTTAATAGAAATGCTTTTTTGTTTTCATTTACCATATAATTGTATTTTATTAAATGTCACAAAGCCCCACGATAAACTCGGGGCAATCATAGGCTGGAGGTTAGGGAACCAGCCCTGTGACCAAAAGGTTGCTGGTTCAATTCCCTGAACTGACTGTACATGACTGAAGTGCCCTTGAGTAAGGCACCGAACCCCCAGCTGCTCCCCAACTGCTGCAGATAAGGCTTCCCACTGCTTTGGGCAAGTGTGCTCACTGCCCCCTAGTGTGTGTGTTCACTTGTGTGTATGTGGTGTATCACTGCAAGGATGGGTTAAAATGCAGAGGTGAAATTTCCCCGTTGTGGGACTAATGCGAATCACTTAACATTAAAAAATGAGACCTTCACTGCAAAAAATGTTTTCTTGTCAAGTACAGTTAGCTTAAGTATAGTCAGTAGTTCTGATATTTCTCCTGTTGAAATTTTTGTTATTTCTTGACATTTTTACTTGTTTTTAGTGATTTTATCAAATAAATTATGTCACTATGTTGGCAGATAATTGTGCTGGTTTCTTGAAAGCAGCAAAATGGTGTGCCAGTATAGTTAGATCATTTACTTGGTAAATGTATCTAAAACAAGTACATATGTCTACAAATAAACTAAATAGTCTTATAATAAATGAACAATCATCTCAAAATGGAAAATATTATATATATGGACTAGATTTAACATCATTTCACTTGACAAGATACCAGTTTTTGCAATGATGGTCTCAGTGGACTAACCCATCCCTGCAAAAGTAAAATAATAAAATAAGTAAATATTTTTTATTATATTGATAAGCACTATAGAATTTCAACAGAGTTCTCCTTGAAGTTCACCCTTCATAGAAAGAATGAGAAGTCCTTTATAAAGGAGGACACGGAGCAGATGGAGATTTGAGTTTGGCTCAGTGATGAACCATGTGACTTCATCTAACTCTGTGAGGTCAGTCTGAAGTCTTTATGGTGGGTAGGAGGGCACTGACTGGCACCACTTTGGCACAGACTTGGCACAGCTCTTGACATGGGATTGGATCTAGCTCAACTTGCTCTCTTAAAACGGATGGGAGTTATGGTGTTGGGGATGGTCTTGGAGAGGGGGGGGGTCATTTTTTTCAGCACTGTCCAGTCTTTGGTTCTAGGGAGGGCTGCTGGCTTGGTGGGGGACCTTAACGTGGCCATGCTTTGCATTTGTAAAAGGGCCGCACAAAAGCAAAGCATCCTCTCTCTTGCCTGACTCGATAATGCCCGGCAGGACCCAGCTCAGGGCCCCGATGCAAATGAGAGCGCACATTTAGGACGTGTGAGCGCAGACAAACAGAGGCAGGCGCTAGGAAGACTGATAATGAGGGGGCTGATGGGAGCGTTTCCCACTGCTGGCCGCCCGCGGGAGCTGTGTTTGGGCAGTACGGCAGAATTAATGACCACCACATTCCAGCAGGCACAGAGGGCGCAGCTAAGGAAAAGACAAAAGTGAGCCCTGCAAAAATGCTAATTCACTCCTGGGTGGAGGGAGTAGGGGTCTTTCAATTGCTTGTGAGAGATATTTCTGTTCATGAGAGAGATGTGCACAAGGGAATCTATGTATGAGTAAAGCATATCGCCGCTTTCAGAACCAGACCTTGTATCTCCAAATTTATTAATTTAGAAGGGAAAGAAAAATCTTTCTTAAGTTCAGTGGAAGTAATTTTGGACCATTCCTGTCTGTCTGTTCAACATGACATTTTAATACGATATATAGGGCAAATTGAGCTTTATAAATTATGCAAAAAAGTAAACATGGATAAAAATGGAGACATAGAGTTTAATCCATCACTTTGTTTATCCCAGAGGGGACATCTTCTATTGCAGCAGTACAAAGTACATTAAAGAGCAAAACAAGAGCAGAAACAGGAGTAAAAGTATTGCCATATGCTATTTACAGATGCATGAATAGAAGAAGAAAAAATAAATAATAACACAACTAAAACAACTAAAAACTTTATTACTAAATAAAATTCAAATATTCATTGCACTTTATTTGAACCTATACAGCTGTTTCTGTCATTTAGAACTGTCTACAGCTCTGTGCATCATTCTGGACACATCTAACATTTCTTAATACAGAAATGTATATAGATCTATTGTTAAAATGATACCTGGTAGTGTGTTTTTTCAGATTAAAAATATATGTGTCAGTAGACGTGATGTAACATAGTAAGAGTCGTAGGAAAGGTGAGCCAGCAGAACGTCATGTGTTCAAATCCCAGGACTGACTGGATGTTCCTGTTTGTGCCCTTTGGCAAGGCACTTAACCCACCACTGCCCCAGGCAGCGCTGCCCTACTGGTGATACTGTGCTGCTCCCAGAGTACAGTTATGCAGCAAAATGACAAATTAACATAACATATGTCAATACGTTCATATACATATGTGAATTTTAGTACTAAGGAGATACTTTTCTGTCTGAGAGTGACACAGAGAAACTTGTCAACACATTTGTTACAGCAGAGTTGATCACTGTCATGTTCTTTTTATTGAGCTTCCAAAGAAAACAGCCCATCCTCTAAAACATTTATAAAATACAGCAGTACAGATCTTAACAAAAACTCAAAAGAACTCATATGACACCCTTTTTGAAAGAACTGCACAAGCTGGCTGTGTCTTTTAGGATAGATTTTAAAGTTCTGCTACTAGTTTTTAAGGCTCTAAAGGACCTTGAACTTGTTTACCTCACAGAGCATCTGTCTGTTTGTGTTCCAGTTCATGATCTTAGATCTGCAGATACTAACCTTCTACAAATACCTTCTGTAAAATGTAGAAAACATGGAGAGACTTTTTCAGTTATTATTCTTTTAAACTGTGGAACTCACTTCCACCTTTTAGTAGACAGTCAAGCTCAGTGAACAGTTTGTTGTCTAGGTAATTTAGTGTTGAATTGAAATGCTATGTCTTGTTTATATTAGTTTTTAAATTAGATATATATCATTGTCCTATATGACTTTGAATTAATATTCATAGTTTCTTCTATTACTTTTAAGCCTTATCATCAGTCTGTAAAGCACTCTGAATTTTGGCAGGTATGATCTATAAATAAAGAGAGTATACATTATTTGTATAAATATATATAAATATATATATTTTGAAAAGTGCATTTGTAAATATACTTATTTTGCATATTATTGCCAGACAGTGTCAAGATTTTTTTTGTATGGCTCTGGCTGAGTGTATTTGCATATCCCCTCATGTTTTCTTCTGTCTGTAGTTGGACGGGGCTGAGTGAGCTTCAGGAACAGTTGAGGCCCTGTATGAAACCAAAAGCAGAAACATACTGTTTCGTTCAGAGTGATGAATTAGAGAAAGCGTAGAGTTCAGTGCTGACATGAGAAATCCACTCCTTAGGGCTGGGGA
Source organism: Pygocentrus nattereri (assembly GCF_015220715.1). Classification (NCBI taxonomy): domain Eukaryota; kingdom Metazoa; phylum Chordata; class Actinopteri; order Characiformes; family Serrasalmidae; genus Pygocentrus; species Pygocentrus nattereri. Next base: position 29,663,551 of record NC_051215.1, on the reverse strand, counting down.
GTGCTTCCAGGCCGATTCCTCTCAGGTGTTTCCATGCGGTCTGCTGCGACCCATTTTCCAGTCTCCATGTTGAGTAACCCTGCGGTTTGGAGGAGCAAGAATTCGCACCCTGTTTCTCACATGGTAGGCTGAGTGGCTGATTAACGAGTGTGTGTTATGGCAGTGCTGTGAAGAACAAAAGGGCCTGATCCACTACATGTGCAGAATGGGCCAGTGGACGTATAGTCTGCTCTGTTAAAGGTGCCAAAAGGGGTTATTTGGAGCAATTCCATAGCAGGAGCACTTTTGGCTGCCTATAGAGTCTTTTGGTATATAATGTGACAGAACTGACTAGATGCTTGGAACGTAGCCTTTACGTAGCATGTAGTTCGAACGTGATCCAAACTCGTAGTGAGAAAACAGGCACAGGTCAAGTCCAAACAAACCAAAAACACAGAGGGACAAACATAACAAAAATAGGCAAACATGATCCAAAAGTGAAAGGCAAAAAGACAAAGGCAAATAGGCACAAAGAGAAAAGACACAATTAAAGTAAAGCCCGGGCTTTAAACACTATCGATCACCAGTAATATGACAAAAAAGACAGTTGAAAGAGATTAGTATTCAGGTGAAGGGGAGTGACAATTGGCTGTGGATGGTGGTGTGACGTGATCATCAAGGGAGTTCTGGGAATTGGAGTTCGGCAAAGATCAGTTTCAGAGAGATGCGTGACATAGTGGCTCTTTGGTTGTTAGAAAGGATTTTTTATAAATAAGAACAACCTTTTTAAAGTTTGAGGAACCTCCAATAATGTTCTAAATCAATTCAAGTTTTTCCTGGAACTCCATGTCCTCCACTTAGAAACCATTATACAGCACTGTGAAAAAGTTAAGAGACCACCCTTCATGTAAAATATTCTCAGTGAAAATGTTGAGCACAAGTTATACACAGGTGTTTCTGTCCATCCTTCCACTGTGAGAAGAAAACTCACCACTATGGGTCTGAAAGGATGTGTAGCTGACAAGAAGCCCTTACTGAAAAAAGGAACTAGACATAAAAGAGGACGATTTGCACTAGAATAACAAAACTGGGCATCTGAGATTAGAAGTAAAGAGAAGGACGGTTTTATGGAGCAGAGAGTCTCAGTTGGTCACTGGGATTATTTTAATTGCGAGAAGCAGTACAACCAATTTTAAAGAGTGAACATGGAAAAATATCCCTGCAGACGTCTTTGAAAAAACTGAAAGTCTACTGGAAAGAATGAAATCTGTAACAAAGGCAAAGTGTGCACACTAGGAAGTGAATATTTTGTTATTATTTTCAGTTGTTGAAGTATTTGTATAATTGCTGAGGCTGTACTGTGTAGTTGTTACATAACTTAAGCATGTTGCTTAAAACCTTTTAACTTGGAAATATGTGTGAATGCATCATATTTTATTAGAAAAGACGTAAATAAACACAAATACAGAAAAAAGTAACTATTTTGTTTTTGTTCATGTCCTGCGAGCTAGTTTGATTTAGTTTGAAGAACAAAGTTTGGTTCCAGATTGCTCCTGGATACCCCAAACTATCACATAGATGAATTATTCATTCTCTTTTTTTCATTCATTTTATTATAATTCCATCACCAGCATACCTGGTTTAACATAATGAAGTGTTGATTTGCCAAACCAGGTGTTGGACTGTCACTACAGACATACTGGGCTGCCATGAGGAGAGGTTCACATTGGTTAAATGAGCTCATTGACATACACATAATGCTATATGTATATATTCAAATATTAGCTTTTATTAGATTTATATCAAATTTTCTCAATGTGATGAGTTTTTCTTTGTACTGTATTTGAGAGTGTAAACACCACTGCACACTGGAAGTCTCATGTCCGACCTCACCACTTTGCATTGAGGCGTGACAGCGCTCCATGGTGCTCCGAGCGCTGCTCAATTTCTCAGTGCATTGCAGTGTGCCACACAACTTTTTTCCCATTACTACATTTAATTGAGACCAAGATAACAGAAAGCCACAGTAGATCATATGTGTCTTGAAATTTATACAATGGCAGCCAGTGTGTTAGGCAAACAGGCAAATGCTTAAGGTAAATTCTATCTAGGTATGTTCCTATCCTGGCCTATTCCAGCTCATACTCTTCAGCTGAAAGACAGCCAGTCTGTGAAGCAGTAGTAGACTGATGCCATATGTGATAAATGATGCTGAACGCTTCATTTCACTCAAGCAAAGTGTAAAAATGAACTTTAACCTAGTTTTTATTGCACCGCCTCGGACCACAAAACCCTACAGCATATAGTGAGGACAGCTGAGAAGATCATTGGAATCTCTCTCCCCTCCGTCATGGACATCTACACCACATGTTGTATCCAGAAAGCCACTAGCATTGTGGACGACCCCATCCATCCCTCACACTGACTTTTTTCACTGCTGCCGTCTGGCAGAAGGTACTGGAGCATCCGTGCCACCACTGGCAGACTCTGCAACAGCTTTGTTCCTCAAGCGATCAGGATTTTGAACTCACAAGGACTGAAATAAACCCTTTCCCCCCACACACACACATACTCCACACACACATCTCTTTTGATGCTCTACTTGCACTATCTGGAACATTGCTGCTACACTGTGTTTACACTGTTTACTCAGGTTTTACTACCTCAGTAACTGCTGAGTTTATGAATGTCATCTGACTGCGTGACTCACAGATCACAGCATGTTAAACATCTTTGCACCTTATTTTCACTACCTTATATCCGGAAATGTGCACTGTCGGCGCTGCACTGTCCTGTCTGTTTACTGTGTCTGTCTGTTTAATTTATCTTATTTATTATGTTGTTTCTAGCTTAATTTTTCACACTACATCTGCACGTTCGCACTTTATACTTTTTGTTCCTTGCTGCACTGTGTTGTTCCTGGAGGAATGTAATTTCACTCCACTGTGTACTTGTGTATAGATGGAATGACAATAAAAGCCTCTTGACTCTTGAATCTTATTGGCTGTCCCTGCCAGCCTTCTATAGCAGCACTCTGCTATGTGACGCTACTCTATACTGCGCTGTATGGTGTGAGGTGGCACTTCCAGTGTGTGGTGGCCTTCAAAGGGATTGGGAAGCCAGTCAGCAGAGATAGAGATGATTCCTAAGCCAGATTCACAAAAGGCTTTACAGGTTTTAAGGTTTAGCAGTACAGTCAATCCTGACTCTATTTTTACTGAAAGTTGCATCTACTCATGCAGTACTGAACCAAATACTTGACAAGAAAAGTTTGAATGAGGAGCGAAATCCTGAATGTGCAATGATATGTGTGTATAAATGGTGTGTGTGTGTGTGTGTGTGTGTGTGTGCGTGTGTGTGCGTGTGTGTTTCTCCTGACTGATTTAGAAACACACTACCAAGGTTAATCTTAGGGATTGTCCCCTGTCACTTTAGCTGTGGGTGAATGAGACAGGTGTGGGAAAGTGTTTATATGAGAAAGAAATGAGAGAGGAGGAAAGAGAATCAAAGAGGAAAAATGTGGAAGGGGCTAACACTTTAACCCCAAGTATATAGTAAACAGTTGTATGCAATAGTTTGAAAACCCCAGTCAAATTGCATGTTTTGTTGATTTTCAAAGTTCCTCAAGATCCTCTGCACTTAAATATAGTGTTTTGAGCCTCATATATTGGAAAAAATGTATTGTTTTAGCCTTGTTTCAAACTGGCATAGACGTAAAGGCCTAATAAGCAGTTACGCTGAAAAATATTGCCCACTGCATTTGTTCAATTTTTTATTGTTGTAAATGTTGGTGATAATGTCTGCTTTCACAGATGGTAAGCCCAATTATCTAAAATAATTTAGAAATTAATTAATTATGAAATTAATTTATAATGTTTTATTTCACTTCAATAGATTATGTCCTGTGTTCTTTCAGGAGAAAGTCTTGTAAAGAGATGGTTCAGACCCTGAGAGTACAGAGAGGGAAGCTGCATTCTTCCTTATGATCAATCCATCATCAGATTTTATGTTTGCACATTCAGCAGGTCCTACTGCACACAGCTAAGGTTTATAAAGGCAAAGCACAGTTTTGTTGTGATTGAAATTGGGTGCCTCACAATTTACTTTATCTAATGATAAACGTTCTTGGTTTCAAGAAAACAGTATGAAATTTGCAGTAACTACAAAATCAACACTTAAACCAAGACCTCTGAATTACTCAGATAGAGTAGCATGCAGCATATGCCCAAATGTGTCCAGACACCTCTTCTAATGAGTCAATCAAGCTATTTTAAGGTGCATCCAACATTGGTTCTTAACCGCACTAATGCTGTTTTGACAGCAATCAAATCCTCACAGCAATGTTCCAACATTTAGATTAAAGTCTTCCCAGAAGAGCAGATGCTGTTACTGCAGTAAAAGGAGAAAAACTCTATTAATACCTTTGATTTTGGAAGAAATGTTGGATGAGCAGGTGTTTACACACTTTGGGACACACAGGGCTGGTTTCCAGGCCCAGATTAAGCCTAAGACTAGACTAAAAAGATTTTCCAATGGTAATCCTCCACTGACACTGAAATTAAGTCCAAGATTTGGCTTAATCCACAGCCAGGAAACCAGCACATAGTGCATCTTTATGGTTTTACAAAGGTATTACAAAGTATCTGTATTTAAGGGATGTCAGTGATATGCATACAAATACTCATAATTCACTGATATATGTGTGTATCACTTACACACCTACCCACAACAGACCTTTGAAGCTGATTTTGTTGGTTTCACTGTTGGTATAGTTACTGCTGTTTGCCTGTGTAGAGCATAGCTCTTGTCCAGAGCTCCATTTGGAAATAATCTTGCTCAGATGTTCTGGCAGGCTATAAAAGGGTGGCTGAGACTGGTGCTCTGCTCTCTTCTCTGCAGGTCTCTGTCTCTCTGAGGGCCTTTAATGAGGCCAGACCTGCTCAAGGTCTTCTGCTCTGATGTGGCTAACCAGACCAACAGTGGATTCCCAGGCCCTGAGCTTCTTGCCTGCGGCTGGGCCTGTGCTCTGGAGAAAGCTGGGTACTTCACCTCCCACAGGCATGGAATGTGTAAAGATGAGCAATTATCCAGTTTCCCCAGACGAGAAGAATGGCTTATACCTCACATAACGTGCCCATGGTACTGTGCCTGGGTCTGAACATAATGACTGTCAGGTTTATGCTGGGAAACGAGAGTGTTCGACTAGACTATTCCATGATTGCATGGTATGTGATACTATATTTTAACGTTTACAGATTATACTGTATAAATATGTGATATTCTGGGAACATTTCTGAATGACACTCAGCACAAAAGCACAAAGCTAAATACTTATCATGACTATAAAGTACTGACTTTGACTATTGTATGTCATATCATCAAAAACAATTATTTTTTGTTTTACTTTACTTTGTTTTACTTTGGGTTTGTAGTCTTTACCTTAGAAATGCCAAAACGTTTTTGTGCATTTTGTGTAGCTTTTACTACAAAACAGGAAATCCAATGCCTGTGCAGTACACAAATATCTCAGCAAACACATTTCTGAAGGGTGGTTGAAATAAATACATACGGGTTCTGAACAAAGTTCAAATTCTGAATTTAAGCCTGCGGCCCTGACTCTTTTTTTCCGCGGTCACAACTCTCAAGTGGCATACTCATCAAAACATGGATGAAATATGACTGCAAGCTGGGGTTATTAAAACTGTTATTATCACGGGTGATTGGGGTTTAACAGGACCTGACTGTCACTGTAATAACAGGGTGGTTCAGTTATAGGAGCTTTGGCCTGTGAGAGTGACCAAAACGAGTCATGAAACCCCTTCTGTGTGGTACATTTGCCAATACTTCCCCTTCCCCTCTGCACGCACATGCATAGCCACAAACACATACATTCACATGAGCAGTGCCACCAGGGCCTGTAGACACAAGTACATGCGCAAAGCCTCAATCGAAACCCCCTTGACTTTCTGTCACCAAAACATTTCATTCACGCTTACTTAGTCTTGTGTGGCTAGGACTGCCTCATTATCCAAAACATCATTTCGATATTACAGCCCCAGCATCTTGGCCTAAAATGCCTGGCAGATGGGATTTAGGAAAGAGATTTTCCATCGAAAACCCCTGCTGCAGATCAACGCCACCCGGCTGGCCTGAACCAACAAACAAGCGGTTCGACCCATGAAATACGAGTAGAAAAACAAAGCTCTCCCTTCACGAGTCGACCCTTCCCCTGGTCCCTGCCCCCCAGGCCTGTCCCCTCACTCCTTCATTAATCACCACCACATGCGGAAAACTCAGAGTGAATTGTGACTCTTTTGGCCACTGAAGGGGTCGTGTATGTCCCTGAGCTACCCACAATCCCTCTGTGTTCTCTGTGCCCTGTTTATTTGGCTCTGGTAATGGTCTCTGTCACGGGCGATTGGCAAAAGGAGACCCTGATTTACTCCAGGTGGCTTCAGGCTCATTGTCCAGCCTTTGGTGCTGCCCTGAACTCTAACCCTTGACCCACAGGTTGACCTGTGGCTTAAAGAGTGAGAGGGTCAGTGTTTGTGCTTCCAAAAGTGGGGTAACGTGGGAAATTAGTGGGGACTCTCTGTGAGAGTGTGTTTGCATGTCTATGTAAACAAATACCTTCTCCCAAATCCAATCTACTTGCATGGTTCAGATTACATCATAGTTTGAAATGCATTAATATTAAGAAGCTACATGCAAAACCTTCACTATCCATGTGATACTCTTATTCTTCAAGACTGAAGACAAAGGACAGAACACAGAACTTTCATGGCCTATTTTTGATAGCAAATATTCCTGATACACTCTTAAAAATAAAGATATCAAATAGGGCTTTGTGCACAATGGCATAGAAGAACCACTCCTGGTTCCCTAAAGACCCTTTCAGTGGATCATTGGAAAACCATTTCTGTAAAAGAGATGTGTGAATGTGAAGAAGTTTCAAGAACCTCCACATAATGTACAGATTCTAAAAAGAACCTATCTGACCTTTAAAATGTTTTATACTCACCAATCTCTTTATCAAACATGCTTCCTTGTATAACCAAAAATGGTTCTTCTGTGGCACCTGTTCAGGAATTTATATATGTAAAGGAATCTATGGTACTATTACGAATCCTACAGTTTTCGTTCTCATTGTCCACTACTGTAAGGGTCTGGAATGAAAGACTGTTCTTTAAGGGGAAACCTTTCTGCACAAAAAACACCAAGAACATCTCTATCTAGCGAGGGTTCTCTAAGCTAATGCTTTGGTTCATTACCCCTTACATCCCAAATTAGGGGCACTCTTTATTCAAGAACCCTTAAAAATAAAGGTGCCAAAAACTAGTTCTTTATATAGAATATAAACCACTTTTGATTTCCTAAAGACCTTTCTGGTTCCCTAAAGTACCTTTCAATGATTCTTTTTGAGAACCATTGTTATAAATGAGCTGTGTGAGCATGAAGAACCTTTTATACTATTTAATAATATTATTATTATTATTATTATTATTATTATTATTTATACAGCTGAAAGAACTTCCACATAAATTGAAGATTCTGGGAAGAGGTTGGTCAGCCACATTAGGAATATTTGATGGTTCTTTAAATCTTTGATGGGTTCTTCACATATGTAAATTTGTCTCATGATTCATCAGAGAACCAAATTCTTCTGTGTTTAATGGATGTTGAATATGTTTCTTACTGTATTGTGTTGTTGCTGCTGGATGCCTAAATTTCCTTCGGGATCAATAAATGGTACAATTTTAATCTGATTTTTTCCATATATACCACACAAAGGTTAGGTAAGCTGATGTTATAGTCTGACCCATGCTTATAGTGACAGTTGCTGCTGTCTAGACATGCAAAACATGATACCCCTTCCTGAATCCTTTCCTACCCATGACTCTGGAAATACACATACAGGGGTAAATTAAGGCTTCGTCTTCACTTCCCAAAATACACCAGGCATGTCTAAAGATAGTGAGACAGCACACCAATGGCATGAAAAGACACATGCTAATACCCTGCTTATGCTAGCTGGGCTGTGCCCCCATTCCTGAGCTACCCCATGCCTCAACTTGCACTCTAAACTCTTGGGTCCACTGAGAGAACACAGAAGGCAGCTGGCCTCATGGCTCTGTCAGCAGCATAGCACTGCTTTAGACCTGATAACTGTCTTGAATACAGTAAATATTCAATTCAAACCTCCTTTGTTGGTCAGAATAACTGGGTCATTATTACTGCCTTAAGCATGCAACAGTTTATATTGTGTTGAGGCAGATGCTTGCAGTCATTGTAACTGAATGTTAAAAAGCCATGCTTCAGTCAATGGCTTGTGTCTAAAAGGCTGACTACTTGTCATGAAACAGATATTCATACAATTCTCAATGCACAAAAGGACTTGAGAACAATAGTACCAATTGACCACATGAAAGACTACACAGAATATAAAAGAATCTTCAATTTGCTGAGCTTAAATTGGATTTAGTATGAACATGATGTAACAGCATATTAGTTTTTGGAATCCGAAATATCCACAGAAAACAATATGCCTTTCTTTGTGTGTGGGCACAGCATCCAGTCCTGTTGTCACTGGGGACCACTGATTGCCGTTTGGACTGAACAGTGCTCCCAGTTTATCTTCAAGCGATGAAAGAGGAATGGAGAAAGCAAGTGAGAGAACAATGTGGCCCCACTGGTTGACATGTCAGGGTCAAAGGGGAAGATGGGCTCGAGGTCAGAGGTTGGAGGTTGCTATGGACACCAATACTGAGAGAAGAGAACCGATTCCAAAGCAGCCACGGCCCGGGCCATAGGTTTCTCATAGCTCTATCATTGCCTGCCTGCTTTCATTGTGAGGGAATGAAAAACTGGAACTGTGAGAATCTGATGTGGAGTCAGCTTTCATGAGACAATGCTGTGAATGATTACAAGCCAAGTGGGAAAGTTTACCTTAAAGATTCTGTCATGTGACATAAAAATAGGAATTAAAAAAAAAAAAAAAAAAAAAAAAAAAAAATATATATATATATATATATATATATATATATAGCAAATAAATTAAAAAGGAACCGCACAAGGAGGAAAATCCTTGCCTTGAACTCTTTATGAAACGTGGTCATCAATACTCCCAGTGTCAGCTAACTAATCATTTCATCATTTCAAGTGTTGCAAAGCCAGAGCAACACTCAGATGGCGATGAAGTCATAGAACTTTGGGCGATGAGCTATAAATTTTCTGTTCCTTGTCTGCACTGGAGCATGCCGTAGGGACTTCTGGAAGGGGCCAGCAGGGCTATTTCATGTAAGGGAATGGGGCGCAGTTACACTGATGTCACCCTCTGGACATCTGCTCAGCGGTAACAGACAGATCGACTCTGTCAGGGTCCGGAGGTGCTTCAGAACATGGGCGCCCTTGTTCCCAATGGGGTCCCTAATGGAGATGCAGCTGAGAATGAGATTCTAACAAGACTAATGAGCAAGGCCAAAGGATGGCCATTGCGAAGCCAATGGATGACCGAGGAAAAATCAGTGGAGGGCTGGAAGAGGGCCAGTGGGGTGCAAGAGGTTCATGAATGGAGCAAATTTGTACCAAGCATAGGCCAAGACGCATATAAAGGGATGGTGATTTCCCTGCTCAGACAGGTTAAGTGGAGGTGTGGCAGGAAAATCACCAAACTGTCCTGGTCTATAGTCATCCAGGGCCACCCTTGACCTAAGTTATCAGAGAAATGTACACAGAATTCATTCAACACTAGACATTTTGTGCTGTAGACCCTAAGCTGAGGGAACAACTGAAAGCTGGGAAGAGTAAACCAAGGTAAATCTCTGATGGGTAATGCACATCATAAGCAGTCTTTTCTTGCCAAGACTAATACCAGTGCAAATGTCACAGGTGTGAAAATAAAGTCTTGGTTCTTGCCATGTTGACCATGCTGGGTCAATCCAGGTTAAGATAGTAAAGCTATGATCTCCCATGGAAACCTGTCCAGCAACAGTCTACAGCAATTGCAGGCGCCTTGAAGCCTCTGACCATTTGTTCTTATTGGTTCCTTCTGATCCTACTTGGTCTGTAGTTGCCTGCAGTCCCTGGTGTGCATGAGTTGCGTAAACCCTCTCCATGTGGTAATCAAGTGCAAGCACATGAACATTTAGTGACAGCATCTCTTTAAACTCAGCCCCAATGGCTGGTAATGCAGTTTAATTGGGGTCTCATGACACAGCATTATGCATGATGCTATCCTTAGATACAGCACAGTGTATTATCCAATCACTGAAACCAGGCCAGTGCAGTATAATCAACACTTCTGTGTCTCAGTCTACTTGTTGTTTTCTCCTTATTTGGCAGGGACTTCCAGAAGCAATTAGGAGTAGCTAGAAAACATAAATGAGGAGAACATGTACTGCACACAGAGGTATAGAAGATTTTGGTAAGTCAGTGTTATTTTTTTTACAGAAAGAAACTGTACATTCTAAAAATAAAGGTGCTAAGTAAAGAGTTCTTTGGATGCCGTAAAACATGGGTCTTTTCCACAAAGGGCCAGCAGTGGCTGGAGGTTTTTATTCCAGGCAAACAGGAGCACGTCTTATAAAACTGAAACCAACTGACTAAACAAATGGTATTAGGTGTGTTTCTGCTTGCTGCTTGGCTGGAATGAAAATCTGCAGCCACACCAGCCCTTTATGGATAAGATTGGTGACCCTTGCCATAGAGTCACACATCAGCTGGATTTATTATTACTTTGATTAAAACAATTTAAAATAAACATTAACTGATCTGAACTGTGCTCTGAATAAGCTTACACCCCCACTCAGAAAAAAATCACAATGCCTCCAACAATAAAGGGAGTCTTGTGCATCTTTCATACAGTGATAGGAAACACAGCAGCACATTGAAAGATCTGATTCTAAAAGCAGATGCATTTCACTCTGGCCTACATAGCCATGCACATGCCATAACTTCTCTGGAAGCAGATTTAAATTAGTTTGAGGGAAGAAATTCTTAGAATGGCTTGCTGGCAAAACACTTGGTTCAAAATGATTGAAGAGCTGACTGGAAACAACTCAACTGAAAGGTTCCTTAGGGAACCAAACGTGCATCTTTAACCTTCCCAAACAGTTTACTAAGGCTGAGATTGTAATACGCTGTGGATGAGTTTCTACACGCACCTGACTAACCCTGTATGTCTGCACGTCTCATGTGTTGGCGGCACATGGGGTCAAAGGTCAACAAGGATAAGCAAGGGTCTTGTTCTCAGAGGTCAATGCCCATCCTAATCCAGAGGAGTCTCACTGTCTGGGGTCAAAGTTTGTCTAAGGAACCTTGACTCAATTTAGCAAAAGCTTCATAATCAGCCTTGTGGCCAAGAAACAGACAGTTTCTTCACTTGCTTTTATATAGTGTAAGGCATTACAATGGCCTGTGCGCTGGCTAATAAGCTTATGGTGGATTGGGCACGGTTGGGTTTTAGACCACAGTAGAACAGTAGAACATGTGGCTCATGTGGACTGCTTAGAATTGAATAAAGCTTCTTTTTTAAATGTGCTCCGTCAGTGAAAGGAGCGACACTTGAAGGCACATCAAACGCTCTCAGCGAAACGTGAATCAACTGCTGATTGTTTTTTGATAGATGTTAAAAGCGCAGAGCACTCTCTGATGTCTTTCACCTCTTTTCTCACTCCCGCTCTCCCTCCTGCTTGCTCCGTCTCCCTCTTTCTTGGCTAATCCGGCTAATTAAAATGTGTTGGCCTTCAGGGTGACGCTAAAGCCGGACAACTCCGCCCAGCACTGATCGCCCACCGTTTTCTCACACTCCACAGAAAGGAGGATAAGAAAGAGACGGCTCGCTTTTTCGCTGTTTCTCCATCTTTCTCTTTCTCTCTCTCACACACACATACACACACTTTCATGCCAAACAGTGGCCGGATTCATGAGATGGACTCTTATCAGCTCCAGTCTCTATGAATGGCGCTCTTCACTCTGCGATACCCGATACATTTGAGCTATCTTTGCCGCTGCTGCCGCATGCGCACACACATACCCATAAACATCTTTATGCATGGGAGCTTGAATAGTCCTAGAGCAGAGATACCAAGATTTGTAGACGGGTATAAATCTTAAGCCTCATTCATAGCTATGTAATCACTCAAGACTGATGGGACACACATGAATGCAACGAAGGCCTGCCAGCTATTAAACTCTTACTCATATGTTCATTCTCCTTCACATGTCACACACATGAGTATTATATACTGTATCACAAGAACACCATCCAGAACCGTAACTTTATAGGGGAACAAAAAAGCTTAACATCTGCTAATCCAATTGAAAACGTGAAATGGTTGAAATTTCTGTTGTCATTGTCACACAATGTAAAAGGCGTTTATTTTCAAATAGTGTAATAAAAATGTAACGGTAAACATGCCTAGTTTCATTTAGACATTTGCATGACGCCATTGGTCAAGTCACATATACGCTGCTCAAAATTTCAACACTCTTAAGATTAAAACTTAAAATACCTTCCTGTGTCTATGATGTAGAGTCACTAGGGCAACTAGAAAAACTGTGCTGTTTTCTGCATGTACATGCCTCAAACGTAGGTTCTATCACCCATGCAACATTTTCCTACCTAATTGGGCTATTTGGAAATGCAGTCACAA